>NC_136967.1:28344667-28517167 GCF_032717465.1 Coenobita brevimanus
TTGTGAGTATTAGTATCAAGCAGGATACTATCTGAGACAAGATCAGGTAAAGTGAATAGCTCGTTAACTAAGATCAGGAGTCCTAAGGCAGTGAAGCCAAATACTGTCACTAGGGGGAAGTCCAGGATTTATCTATCAGGTGGAGTTCCGTTCACTGGGGCCGCGGCATTGTTATCACTGTTGGCAGTCTACTTCATTCGTCTGTCACGTTATTAATTATTACTATGGCACTGGGAGCCTCTGATTGACCTCAGCGTGAGGCTATGTCACCATGAGGGTATTACGTTCACTCAGACAGGCACTTTACTCACTGCCCGGCCGCGTTCACTGTCTCACGATCACTTTACCTGTTCCACCTTTCTTTTATACTAACACTGACTGGTTTTATTTCTGACTTCCCGTGTTTTAGAAACTCACTGTTCTGCCCTCGCTTCACTATCACTTTCACTGTGCTTTCACTGTCACTCACTCTCGGGACTGGGTGTGGTGGCGGTCAGATACCAGGGCGGCGGGCACAACTCGGCCTGACTACTGACGGGGCTGAGCTCCGCCGGGGACCTCCATATTCAGGGGCCACGGGATTACTCGTAGGGGAGTCCTCTCTCGTCCGGGGCTGTGGGTGGCGGAGGGCTGGAGTCTGGCCGTCTGGGCTGGGGCCGAACAGCTGCCTGAATCGTTCACTCAGGCGCCTGACGGAGGACGAGGGTCTCCGGCGTTGGGGTGTGGGGATGTCCCGCCTGGGGGTCCTGGGGGCGGTCTGGAGGTCCTGTGGGCTGCGGTCTCCGGTGGTCCGGGATGCCATCAGGAGTGGGCTGCAGCGTCGGCCTCCATCAGGGTCCATCAGGTGAGGCCTCTGAGGGACCGGCTGTAGTGAGAAGAGCCCGGTGGTGGTCACGGGGCCTCTCCAGTAGTTCTCCAGGCTGGGGCCTCCCTCTGGGTAGTAGTCTCGTGGAGGGGAGTCAGCACCTGACAGAGGAGTGGCTACTGGCCGTCTCCTCTCATAGGGCCCGGCTACTGGCCATGGCCTTCTAGGGGTGCGGCTACCAGCCGTCGCAAAGGCCCGGCTACTGGCCGTGGCCTGTGTAGGGAAGCGGCTACAGGACGTCTCTTTTAGGGCACCTTCAGAGCGGCTACTGGCCGTCTCCTGATTGCCTCCAGAGTGGCTACCAGCCGTCTTCTGTAGGAGGGTCGAGCGGCTACCAGCCGTCTTCTGTAGGAGGGTCGAGCGGCTACCAGCCGTCTTCTGTAGGAGGGTCGAGCGGCTACCAGCCGTCTTCTGTAGGAGGGTCGAGCGGCTACCAGCCATCTCTTTTAGGGGACCTTCAGAGCAGCTCCTGGCCATCTCCTGACAAAGGCAGGAGCAGCTACCGGCCATCTCCTGATTACCTCCAGAGCGGCTGCAGGCTGTCTCCTGTAGGAGGGTTGAGTGGCTACCGGCCTTCTCACGGGTGCTGACTGTAGCTAGAGTAATAACTCCACCCCGATCTTGTCGGTGGTTGGCTCGCCCGGAAGGTAGTCTCTTTTTCCTGCTATGGTGGCGGTGGGCAAGTTCCAGGTCATAGGGATGCGCGGCCTGGGCGGACTTACGTCCCTGTTGCCTGGAGTCAAGTTGCGCTCTATTCGCCCCTCCATAGGCTCCTTCTGGGGGTATTGGGCTGCCCTCAGTATGACTATTCAGCATTTTTACTACTACTACTACTACTACTACTGCTACGACTACTACTACTACTACTACTACTACTACTACTACTGCAACTACTACTACTACTACTACTCAGGGTGAGGCAAAAGTCTTCATACAAACATACAAGCATTTTATTTCACACCATCTAAATAAAATTATTCACAAAGTGTTCAAATCCGCTGTGGATGTCACAAAATGTGTTTGATATGATTACCTCCAAGGCCCTGCACATCGAAACTCTGTCTTCCCAATTGCGTATAACATCACGCAACACGTTAGGTGATGTTTGTATGAAGACTATTACCCTACCCT
This sequence comes from Coenobita brevimanus, assembly GCF_032717465.1. Lineage (NCBI taxonomy): Eukaryota > Metazoa > Arthropoda > Malacostraca > Decapoda > Coenobitidae > Coenobita > Coenobita brevimanus. The sequence continues at coordinate 28,346,664 of NC_136967.1, forward strand.
GTACTATTACTACCGTATCTGTACGACACAGGACTGGCGAGGTTAAGAAACCCTTTGTGGCGGAGTGAAGGAATTCAGATCGTACTTAGAGGTTTGGTAACATTGCTTCCATAGTGGTTTGTTCTGTACACTACACATCAATATCCTTTAGTATCTTACTGATGCAAACTATGTCGATATTAAAGCGATATGAATAACACACAGGAGAATGTTACATTGTAAAATGCAAAATAAATCTCAAAGGAATAAACGCTATGCCTTCTATGGCTGTGCCATCTAAAACATATACAGTACATCCAATAGAAACTTAATCCCTGCACCGAGAACAATGGCGTCACTATGGTGGTGCAGGTGGGTGCGGACCGCACCGGGTGACATCATCGGAGGGGTTGACACCAAAATGACTGTCTATAAATTTTTTGTGCAGTGTTTCGGCAGAAATTTATCGTTTTTTATAATAATATCCCTATTAAAATGCCAGCTGTGGCAGCTCAGGTCGCCATCACACCCCCAGGAGGACACAGAGGGCTAGACAGCGTGCGGTACGCGCCCGGGCAATACAGACATAAGTTCACCCGGGCCGCGTGCCCATATTCCCCGGAACTCACCTGCTGCCACCACCCTAGTCAAAGTACACTACCTCCCAGGCGAGCTGACCACCGACACAATCGGGGTGGAACTGGTCTAGCAGTTCCAAGCAGCATCCCAGCAATGGCCTGTAGCCACACAATACCTGAGACAGCATGTAGCCATTCCTAGACAAAGGAGACGGCCTGTAGCCACTCTGATTTAAGGGCCACGGCCTGTAGCCGGGCACCAGTGATGGCCTGTATCTGGGCCGCCAATTAGGAGACAGCCTGTAGCCGCTCCGTCAAGTGCTGCTATCATCCCCTACAGAAACCAGCGACAGCCTATAGCCGCTCTGGAGACCAGTACATCCCTTCTCCTTCTGTAGTTACCTCGGAGGGCACGACACCAGTGACGGCCTGTAGCCGTGCCAGTAGGCAGGTGAAGACCTGTAGCCACTACTCACCTGCACGTTGCCCTCCTTGCGGGACTTCGGTGATGGCCTGTAGCCACGCCGACAGGCAAGTGACGGCCTGTAGCTGCACTTCATCTGTGTTCCCGTCAGGGAGTTGGGCCCTGGTGATGGCCTGTAGCCGCGCCGACAGTGAAAGGATGGCCTGTAGCCACCCTCTGTCTGTTGCCTAAGGGAACCCAGCGACGGCCTGTAGCCACGTCTGGGAGAGATGCCAAAGTCCCTCGCCCTCTGTGACTCCACAGCGAAAAGGTGATCTGTGCTCAGTCCTGCCCTCTGGTGGAGTACAGACTGCCCTTCTGTCCACCAAGACTGAGGCAACCTCCAGGAGGAGGACTCCTGCCTGGAGGACTGGTGGAGAGGCCCCGTACTGTCCCCAGGGTTGTTCTCCCTCCGCCTGGAGGGAGAGGGCGCCTACCTGACAGACTCCAGCGGGGAATGACGCCGCAGCCCAGCCATGAAAGCGGCGCCACCAGCAGGAGACCGCAGCCGACGTGCCTCTGAGGACGTCACCAGGACCCCTGGGTGGGCCCTCTCCCCTCCCTGACGAAGGCAACGCCCGTCCTCCACCTGGCGCCTGAGTGAGCGCCTCCAGCGCCTGTTTGGTCCTAGTCCTGAGGGCCAGACTCCAGTCCTGAGCCCCGATCGTGAGGGGCCCTTCTCCACACATGGCCCAAGCCCCAGCAGAGAGACGACGCCCCTGAGCATGGCCCCTTGGCCGCGAGATGAGGGGACTCCCATAGGGCCTCTGCCTACCCCAGGCTGAGAGTTGTGAGCCCTGGACCTTCCCTTCCCTCTGTCCCACTCGTGATATAATAATGAATATAAAGACAGTGAAATATAAGTGAACAGTGAGGCTGGCACACGAGGCACGAGAGTGAGTGTAACGTAATGCAAGTGTACAGTGAGGCAAGGAAAGAATGCATACTAGTGAGTGCAAAGAACAGGCGTCTCAGTGATACCAAAAAGTTAATATACAGACAGTGCAATGTACACGAACACCGGGATGACACAGCACCCCTTGTAGCAGCGCCAGTAACGAAGTGTCAAAATCTACTCCCCCTCTTTGTGCAGAGTCAGTAACTACCCTCCCCCCCTGTGCCCGGTCTAAAACTTAGTGCCAGAACAGTGTGAGCCTCACGGAATTGTCTTCTCACTACTGACAGTGAAACAGTGCCTTGCCCTCCTGAACCAGACTTAGACTCCTGTACATCTAGTATCCTGTGCGATACTTTGCCCATTAATATCAGCCTGTTTATTGATTTTTGCCTAATATATTGTGTAAGACTGTCTACCTGTTCCACAGCATTTAATTTGTCAATATACGTGTAAGGTTGTTGCCCTGTGTTTTTATGCCCTGGCCCTCTCTTGTTTGTCTAAGCTCCGGTCTAGAAAGGGAACCCGGCTGCACTCTAAGCGTTCTAGGGACGGGAAGCCACCCCTTAAACACCTAGCATAACACCTGTAGTTAGTTATAACAACAAAAACATTTTTTATAAGCCCAGCTTACATGTATCAATGTACTCTACCTACAAGACTAAAACTTTATACTAATTTACTTTCTGAAACTTTATACTAATTTACTTTCTGAACCTAATGCGCTCCGGTCAGCTGTCATTATTACCTCCTTTAATTCAGTGATATACGGGAATTACGATTTACAAGTAACATTACTACAAATAACATTACTAAGGATTCGATATGGTCTGGTACGAGAGGGGGTCCATGGGAGGGGACGGTGACACCATGAGTTACCGCACTGGGTGACACCAACCCTAGTGACGCCACTGACCGAGAACATTTACCTTCCATTTTTACAACCACCAAGCGATTTTATACTTACTATAGTAGGTTTCTTTTCACCTAATTGAACTACTTGAATATGATATCGTGGTTTCCTTCACTGATACTGAGGTATAAATGAGTTACTTAGTTACTATTGTTCATTCCTTTTTACTACGCAGTTTTTTCCCCTTTTCCAGTTTATTTTTCGTACCTCAATATATTTCCAGGGAACTTCTTCGTGACTAGAAAGATATTCTATTGTTAATCTCTTGTTACAGCTCAGCATGCATCTATCTATCTATCTATTGCCAGATGCCTCAATCCCGTTTGGGGTGGCCACAAACAAATCGCCTCCAAGTCACCCTGTCCCCCGCCATTTCACTGCCCTGCTCCCAACTCACACCCCCCTCTCTCATATACCTCTCCATCTCATCCTCGGCCTCCCCCTCCCTCTTCCCCCCTCCACCTCACTCACATACACTATCTTTGTCAGTCTTTCACCCTCCATCCTCTCCACATGGCCAAACCACCTCAGTGTCTTCCTCATAACGCTTCCTATCACATCCACATCAACACCACAACGCTCCTTTATATCCTCATTCGTCAGCCTGTCTCTCCATGTGACTCCACAGGCTCCTCTTAAATAACTCATTTCCACTGGTTTCACTCTTGACTTGTGTCCTTCCAACAATGTCCAAGCTTCACTTCCATACATTAGAGTTGGTATCACAATACTGTCATGTAGTAACTTTTTCACTTCCATGCTCACTTCCCTGTTTCTTATCACTGCTTTCAAAGAACCAGCAACCTTTCTTCCCTGCTGTACCCTTTCAAGCACTTCACCCTCCAAACCTCCATCCTTACTCATCACACGACCCAAGTACTTAAACGTACTCACATTTTCCAGTTCCTCACCATCCAACCTCGCTGTACATTCACTGACTTCACCTCTCTCAAAGACCATCACTATACTCTTCCCTACATTCACCTTTACATTCAGTTTCTTACACACTCTCTCAGACTCATCCACCAAGCCTTGCAGCTCCCCTTCGTCTTCACTCAACAACACAGTATCATCTGCAAACAACAGTACAGGGAGTTTCCAAACACTATCCTCTCTCACCAGGGCCACTCCAACATCCACTACCCTACCTTGTACCTCTTTTATTACCCCATCCATGTACAGATTGAACAACCATGGAGACATGACACATCCCTGTTTCAAACCAACTTTCAAAGAGAAAAATTAACTTAGTTCACCATCCACACGCACTGCAGCCTTCGCACCATCGTACATACTCTTCACAGCATTCAACAACTTCCCATCTACTCCATATATTCTTAGCGCTTTCCACAATCCTTGTCTATCCACCCTGTCATATGCTTTCTCCAAATCCACGAAAGCCGCATACAACTTCTTTCCCTTCTCTAGAAACTTTTCCACTAAAGATCTAAGAATGAATATCTGATCTACACAACCTCTTCCCTTCCTAAAGCCTCCCTGTTCTTCAACTAATTTCTCTGTTCTTTCTCTAACTCTGTCTATAAGTATCCTACCATACACTTTTCCTATTATACTAAGAAGACAAATGCCCCTGTGATTACCACACACTTCTTTTTCCCTTTTTCCTTTGTACAAGGGAATAATTATACCTGACTTCTAATCCTCCGGGACTCTACCTTCCTCCCAGGCCAATCTGCACATCTTCCACATCCATTCTACTACTATCTCTCCCCCATGCTTCAGCATTTCACCACACACTCCATCAATTCCTTGGGCTTTCCCCGATTTAACTTTCTTCATTGCTTCCACAACTTGTATCCTACAGATTTCTTCCTGTCTTCTCACCTCCCTCCTTCTCCCAGCCATTCCCCAGCCACTTATACTCGCATTACTTCCATCCTCTACGTTCAACAATTCCTTAAAGTGTTCTCTCCATTTGCTCACTTTTTCTCCCTTCTCCATTAGTAATCTACCATTTTTATCTTTCACTCCCCTGCTAACTTCACTTCCACCCTGTCTTACTCTTTTCACCTCTCTCCAGAACATTTTCTTACAGTTCCTCCACTTTACACTCAAATTCCTTCCAAATTCCTCATCCACTTTCTTCTTACTCTCTCTTACTAATCTTTTCACTTCTCTCTTTCTTGCCACATATAACTCTCTCTTCCGCCTCTCAACTTCTTCCACGCCCCTATTTCTCATCCATTCATTGTATGCTTTCTCCTTTTGTGCCACAGCCTGTTTCACCTTTTCAGCATGCATGATGGAGCTTAATATCCTTTCCACAAAACTTTGTGTTTAGCACCATATTCCTGTGCTAATCTCGTTACAGCTCAACATGCAAGATGAAGGACTGGCTATTTTATCCCTAGCTATCGTGAACCTTCTAATCTAACCACTTTAGATGAGATGAAAGGGGATTAGGAATATCCAGAGTTTTAATTAACATCCAAAGTGGTCAGGGACATTACATACAGAAGCTTAGATTAAACAGGTTAATAATCAGCCTAGATGCCTAGCAATTAATACTTTCAGTAGGCTTTAGCCTTCAGTTCAGTTCAGCGGCAACGTCAGGACTTCCTGCCTTTGTAACAACTCACAATCTTGGCTATTCCTGCGCCTTTATTTCCTTGTCTCTTATGATTTTGCTCGTCTTCCAAAGTTGAGCGATAAATTGTTTCCTTATTTTGGTGTTCTGTTCTTGTGTCCTGAAGAGTAGTATGCAGGCAATTTTTGTTTCTGCAGTATCAATTTGTTCTGGTGTAAAAGTACAGTTTTTACGCATTTCTTTGTAAGCATCACATTTAAGAAGAAAATGTTCAAGTGCTTCTTCTTTCTCACATGCTGGGCAGGCTGTATTTGAATGCTGATGTTTCTTTCTCCAGTATAGATTCTGTGTACCTGTATTAGTTCTCGTTTTGATTGCAAGGCTTGAGCCTTCTGTGTTTTCAAACCATGTTACTTTTTTATTTTTATTTGTCTATAGATGGTCAGCATTTTTTTTTTTTCCATTTCTATTTTCTACTGCTCTGTGTCCCATACCTTTATTTTGATTTTGTCTACTTCTTTCATGTCCTGAATATTTTTAAACTAACACTTACAATACTGTTGTCATGTAATATTAAAATTGTTGTATCCATTTCGTCCTACTTTCTTAATACTACTTTAGGAAAATTTCTTTTAGTAGTTCATTCCCTTCTTCCAAGGGTTGCTTTACAAACAGTGGTTATATTTTTTGAGATGTCGGATGCGGCACTTGTTTTAGATCTTAATGCATTACCGGTACTTAGTGTGTAGTGAGGTGATTTTCGTATACCTCAGAAGGCCTGATTATCTTTTTATTTATTTATTTATTTTTTTGTGAATTCATTTCTTCTTTTGTAAACACTCGCTGAGAGGCTACCTTCGGCGGCCTCCGCTCGATGTAAAAGTCACTTCTTTCCTTCAGAAACGAGTCATAACTAGGGAATCGGTGGCACGATTGGCTTGGAAATTGTTTTACGCTTCAAGTTAGAGCATTTTAACGGTACCTTGCTCTAACAAAAATTTTCGCTACATGCGCCGTTTTCGTTGAGTTACGGTCACAAATATACAGAAATTGAGAAATGAATCATAATTCGGAAACCGGTGGCCCGATTGGCCTGGAAATTGTTTTATTCTTCAAGTTAGACCATCTGAACGGTACCTTGCCCTAACAAAAATTTGCGGTACATGCACCGTTTTTGCTGTGTAACGGTAACAAACAAACACACCCACAAACGTACAGAAATCGGATCATTATTATAGAGATGCAACTGTCGCATATAGTACTCTTGCTAGACCTAGACCTTTCCAGCACGTCTTGACAGTCAGTATTACCTGTTGCAACTTCGAGACATACAGATACACACAGTGAATACAAAGGAAAAACACGGACAAACAATAACTGAGTCACTTTAGAAAACAAAAAAAATGAAAGAAATCAGTCGATAAAGTATTCCTGCTACTAAAAATCTATCTATCTATCTATTGCCAGACGCCATAATCCCTTACGGGGTGGCCATTTGACTCTGAGTTATTTGTTTTACAGGGAGGGGCACTAACCCTCCACCAACCCACTTGACACGTAGGGAGCACGTGTGGTTTGGTTATATGGTTACCACCCAGCGTTGTAAATGGTTTCTTGGCTTACAGGAAACCATTTGGCTTGTCACTCAATGTAAAGCCACCTGTAACGGAAAGAAAAGCAATAAGTAGTGACAGGAAAGATGGGAGAAATAGGAAGAGAGGAGGGCAGGCACAGAAAAAGAATGATAAAGGCTAAGGAAGAAGTAGGCAGCATTACATCAAGTGAGTGGATGATGGTCGCCTCCACCTAACACATTAACGTGTGTAAATTATAGTCGAACTGGTGCTTGAGACGAAACATCCACAATGATACAACTTAACATGGCAACTGGTATTTGTAAAGTGGAAAGTATGAAAGCAAATAATGAAAAATGTGGAGGTCTAATGATAATGCATAGAAGCATGGATGACATAGAAATAATCGGATAAAAGCTGTGAATAATGATTTACATTATGGTAGTCTTAAAACCAAAAGTACAAATTAAAAGTTCAAAGTTATCTTAGCATATTATGCAGTAGCTGATAGAATGAGGACTATTTCCCTAAAAACTGAAATATATATATATATATATATATATATATATATATATATATATATATATATATATATATATATATATAATCCTGTAGAAACAGCAGAGGTGGAGCCACTTTTTTTTTTTTTTTTTTTTTGTAAGATTTCAGTACACATCTTGGGATTTTTCGAAGCCAGAACTTAAAGGAAAATTGCCGAATCAATATGGAATTAATGGAAAACTTCAATTTAATGATTCTAAATGATAAAACACAACGGAGTCATTACCTGGAGTAGGGGAGATCAATGTAGTACTCAAATTCTTCCCGCTTTTTCTAGCACCTTACCAAAAACCTTTCCGACAAATTTACCTCATCATCCTTCCCTCCTCTTTTCTTCTCTGATGGCTCTTTAGCTGTTTCATCTATTGATAAAGCAGAACTCTTCGCTCAGACTTTTTCCTCCCATTCCACCACAGAAGATTCTGGTGCTGTTCCTCCATTATTGTCCCCCTCTGACTTCCTCATGGGTGACATTAAAATTTCTCCAATTGATGTATTTTCTGACATCACTGGCCTCAGTACTAACAAGGCGTATGGGCCTGATAGGGTTCCTCTGTTCTGTGTTTACACCCTGCCTAGGTAAACCTTTTTGCCTTTGTCAACTTGTACCCTTTCTTCTTGCTGGAAATTTGCTTTCATGCAGCCTGTCCCAAAGAAGGGTGACCATTCCCAGCTCTCTAACTATCGTCCAATTGCTGTAACATCCTGTATTTCTAAAGTGTTTAAATTTATTCTTAAACAAAATATAAAGCACTTTTCCTATCACAACCTTCTTTCCGATCGTCAGAATGGGTTCTGCCAGGGACGCTCCACTGGCGATCTTCTAGTCCTTCCTTTCAGACTACTGGTTATCCTCCTTTTGGGACTTTGACGAAAGCTTTGCCATTGCACCTGACATCTCAAAAGCTTTCGATTGAGTCTGGCATAAATCTTTAATTTCCAAACTGCCCTCTTACGGTTTCTATCCTTCCATCTGGGCCTTCATCTCTAGCTTCCTTTATGGTCGGTCCATAGCTTCTGTTGTAGACGGCCACTGCTCTTCTAGAGCTATCAATGGTGGTGTTCCTCGCAGCTCTGCCCTATCACCAACTCTCTTCCTTCTGTTCATCAATGACCTTCTGATCTGTACATCTAACCCTATCCACTCATACGCTGATGGCTCCACCATTCATCCTTCCATCTGCTTCTCGCAGCGTCCATCTCAGTTGTTGCTTCAATAAACAAGGGATGAGACTATGGCACACTTAATGTCTGACTTTGCTCATATCTCTGTTTGGGGTACAAGCAATCTCATTGGCTTTAATGCATCTAAGACTCATTTCTTACACCTATCAACCCGTCAAAATCTTCCGCAAGAGTATCCTCTAATTTCTGAAAATATCTAACCCAATCCTGAATCATCTTTGAACATACTTGGAGTTTCATTCGCTTCGGATTTTTCTTGGAAAGATAATATTACCTCTCTTGTAAGATCTGCTTCTAAGAGATTAGGTGTCCTGAGCAGACTCCTTGCCTTCTTTACCCCTGCACAGTTGTTGACTTTATACAGGGATCTTATTCGCTCCTTTGTAGAGTCTAACTCTCATGTGTGGGGAGGTTCCCCCAGTACAGCTCTTCTCAGCAAGGTGAAGTCAAAGGCATTATGTCTCATTAACACTCCTCCTCTTACTGGCTTCTTTCGACCTGTCTCCTCGCCGCACTGTTGCATCATTATCTCTTTTGTAACGCTTTTCATAACTATCTGCTTGCATCCCTCCACCACTACAGCAGGCACACAGTACCCGTCTAGCTGCAAACTCACATCCCCTTTCTCTCCAGCTCTCTTATGGAAGAGTTAGCCGTTACTCCCAGTCCTTCATGTATGCAACTCTGGACTTGTCATCCTCTGTCTGTATTTCCTACTTCCTATGACCTCCAGTCTTTTAAACGCAGTGGCCAGGCATCTCGAAATGAACGGATCTTGAATTTGGCTCTCTGTTATCTTGTTTTATTTTTTCTTGGAGAGAACATTTCTGCTGGCTTCTAGCCTTTGGTTCCTACTTCCTTGCATTAAGATATATATATATATATATATATATACTGTATATATATATATATATATATATATATATATATATATATATATATATATATATATATATATATATATATATATATATATATATATTCTGCTTAATATGAGGGCTTATGGAATGTTTACGTTCAAGGAAAATTATGAAAAGCAGAACATAATTGATGTATCTGATCATAACCTTGTCAAAGTTCAGATAAACGGGTCAAGGAAGCCAGACTTCAAGAAAGGCATGTGGTGCAAAAAGGAATTTTATACGTTATATGAAGTCTCAATGGAGAATTCCGAAACTTACTAGAGACACTGCGTCATGATAAAGAAGTCACAAATGTGAGTATACAGGAGATCAGTTACTACATGCACAGTGTTTCAGAGGGGCAAATGCTCAAGAGTCAAGACAATAAAACGGGCCGTTGTGTGTGCAGAGAGGTAAAACAAAGATTAGCGTTTGTCACTTTATGATGAATATTAATATCGCACTTTGTAAATTACGCTTCTTTTTTTCTCAAGTGGCCCTTATACATGAAAAAGTGGCATTCTCACTCCAACCACTTAATATGATAACTTTTGTGACGATGTATCACTGCCTATATATTAACATGAGGCTGAGACTGGTATGGCATCCGAATAAAGGTATGAATAAGAACAGTGAAAATGAGAGTATTGAGTAATGTGACAGGAGTGTGCGGAGTGAATAGGATTAGAGATAATTAAAATCACGAAAGATATGAAGTTGGAAAGTTTCTTGATAAACAGTGTTAACTAATGTGGTTATAGGAAGAGAATGGATATAGATAGGATGGTGAATAAGGTATATGTTAATGAGTTTGAAAGAAGGAAGAGGTGTGGTAAGTCAAGAAAGTGGATGGACAAGGCAAATGAGTGTGTGAAACAGTGAGATGTATAAGTTACTAGCAGGGGTACCCAGCGTTGCCGGGTCAGAAAGGCGAACACTCTTCAATCTTTCTACTCCAGAAATACCATGTGCCTCCTATGCTTTTGAAGAGGGATAATAAGAGGTCCAGGAACTTTCTATTTCAGCTTTCACAGACTAAAGCACAGCATTTGTGTGCACATGTTTACTATTACTGGTGACCTCAAATGACCTTCGACCAATGACCTCAAATGGCGTTGGAGGTCAACTTCACATAACCTATGTCCGAACTGGAGGTCATGTGAGTCTCAGTGCCAAAAATTGGGCTGCTGGGTCCAGTCGTTCGAGCGTGTATTACCGGTGACCTCAAATGACCTTGGAGGTCAATCTCACAGCCTATGTCCGAACTGGAAGTCATGTGATTCTCCATGCCAAAAACTGAGCTGCTGGGTCCAGTTGTTTGAGAGTGTATTACCGGTGACCTCAAATGACCTCTGACCAGTTACCTCAAATGACCTCGGAGGTCAAACTCACATAGCGTATATCCGAACTGGAGGTCATGTGAGTCTCCATGCCAAAAATTGGGCTGCAGGAGTACTCGGAGTTGCCCTGGCCAAAAAGGCAAACACTCTACCGATGACCTCAGATAACCCAGATCTGAATTTTGACTTGCCTAAAACCATCCTTGGGTCACCCTGATTCAGAACATATATGAGTCTAGGGGTCTCTGGCCCTTGGTTTTCGCGTGACTGAATGACAAACAAACAAACAATGCGGCTCTTCTGTAGATATAGACTGAGACCAGGAAAATTACATGGGAGGGATTTGGTTGGATGAATTACCGTATGTAGAAAGAACATGACAAAAGACACCCCCACTTTTTTTTTTTTTTACTTATTTGGAAGTTGGGAGGTTGATGCTATGTAATGCACATTCTTAAAGAAAAAAGAAAGGGGGGAGGGGGGTTACTGGTTAGGCCGGTAAGGAAGACTGTAGAGTCCCGAGAGACTGGTGTGTGAAAGAGGGTCTGTCCAGTTTCACTGGGCATGGTGCTAATAGGACTCCCTCTTTCGCGTTTTCTGGATCTTTTCATGTGAGTTCCTGTTTCATGCTTTCTACTTCCATGTTTTCTGGATCTTACCTTACCCCAGCCTTGGGTGGGAAAAAAGGTCAGAGAAGTATTGATGATGATGAGTGTGATGAGGACGATGATGGTGATTTTTACATTGATGATGAGGATAAGTATTTTTATGATGATGACGACGATGATGATTTTGATAATGATAATGATGAATTAAACATCTACCATCTAATTTGCACGTATCATATCACGTTATTTCCAACATTCCTTGAACGAAAAGAAATAGAATTTTGGATATTAGGATATCAAATCTTGGATATGGGTAGTTCCTGAACAATTAGGAAGTAAATTGTAGGCCTACCTTTTTGTATGGTATTTTAGTGGCAAAAATGTGTCTGTCCATTGCAGTATATGTCTTGTGAGAGCGTTATTACCCGTTCCCGCCCCGGAGGGGCTTGAGGACGGGTATTCTTTTCACTCGGTTTTTCTGTTTGTCTGTCTGTTTGTTAACAACTTTATGCAAAAACTACTGGCGCGACTTTGACTAAAATTACAGGGATGATGGGCTATAACCTCCTGATCACCTGACCAAATTTTGGGCCAAATTGGGCCCAAAAAATGTAAAACAAGATGAGGTGCCAAGACACAGCAAACCCGTCCCCGGCAGTCATTTTAGCGCTGACATATAAACATAACAGGATATATATAGTCAAAGATGTCACATATCAAATTTGGAGTAAATCGGGTGAAAATTGACGATTTTATGCCCATTTAAAATTTTAGGCCCTACCCACCTGACACTGAACCTTCTAACGCTAACTGGTGGTGGGGGGGGGGACCCCCTGATGTAATGAGGCATGTTATAGGATGCAGATTTGAAAGATGCACGTTTAGGTTTTGGTTTCATGTCGATATGACAAATTTGAAAGGAGTTATGGCGATAAAACGATTTTTATCCGTCCCCAGCTTTTTTTTTTTTTTTTTTTTTTTTTTTTAAATTTTTTTGGCCCTACAGCCTGGGCCTTGGCCCAATTTGGCCCAAAATTTAATCAGGTGATCAGAGGGTCATAGCTCATCATCCCGATAATTTTATTTAAAATCGCACCAGTAGTTTTCGCGTAAAGTTGTTAACAGACAGACAGACAGACAGACAAACCGAGTGAAAAAAATACCCGTCCCCGAGCCCCTCCGGGTCGGGGAAAGGTGAAAGAACAGGGACGGGTAAAAACATCTTTTTTTTTTTTTTTTCTTTTTTTTTTTTTCCGCCAGGACTCATTTAAATTTCGTCATATCGTCAGTCCAGTACCTTGGCATTATCTAATCCAGCCAGCACTTACTGACTGAGGCACACAGAGGAACAGCACTACAAAGTCAGATCCACTTCATATCCGCCTTCTGTCCTCCAGCTGGTTCCCAGTGAACCACATCAAGGTCACTGAAACAATAAAAGCAAAAAGCGGTGCCAAGACACAGCAAACCCGTCTCCGGCAGTTATTTTAGTGCCGACGTAGAAACACAACACGAAATCAAGTCAAAGATGTCACATCCCAAATCTGGCGTAAATCGGGTGAAAATTAACAATTTTATGCCCATTTGAAATTTTAGACCCGACCCACCTGACACTGACCCTCCCTACCGCTAACTGGGGGATGACCCCCCCAGATGTAATGAGGCATGTTATAGGATGCAGATTTGAAAGACGCACCCTTAGGATTTGGTTTCATGTCGTTTGCCGAAACTTGACACATAAATTTAAAAAAAAAAAAAAATTTAAAGGGGACTTTTCTCAGTGAGGGCAGCCGAGCAGATGCTTAAGCACTGGATGGGGCCTATCTGTGCACGTGCTTGGAGCATATGGATGATGCCATTAAGAGATGTACAGAGTGATGAACAGTAAAAAGGAAAGCAGAGCCATAGTCTAAAATAATAAAAGCACTGGCATGACTAAACGATGAAATAGGGAAAGAAATAAAGGAAAGGAAACTAAACAGGAATGCAAAAATGGAACCAGAGAAAGACTGAATAATTTGTACCTGAACCAAAAGGTTAAAAAATATTAAGGAAGAGATGTATGTGCATGAGGGGAAAATGACAAAAAGATATAAAAGACAACAGTGACCAACTAAACAAATGTGGAATTGCAGTGACAAGTAGAGAAGGAAGGCTAGAAGCAAAGAACTGAAGTTTGTATTGTACTGAAGGAAGACAGCTGGAAACATAAGAAGCAAAGGAAGTACTAGAAGATGTATGGAATGAGCTATACTAGAAACACGAAAATAACGTAAATGAAGTGCGAACACTGTAATAAAAAAGAAAGTAGCCACATAACAACTTGCAGAGAAAGAAATATACCTAAGAGTAAAATAATCTCTCAAGAAAAAGTTCCCAGAACATCTGAGAGATCACTTGGACATGGTGATTGAAATAAAGAAAAAAGTAAAACATATGGACCTGGAAAATATCACAAGAGAGAGATGGACGAACTAAAACACGTAAAGAATAAGAAGGAGGCAGGACCAACCAATTTAAAGCCAGAGTTTTTAAAATATTTGTTAAAAAGTGACCAGTGTATAGAAACAGCAGCTAGAGCATACAACAAAATACTAGAAGAAAACAAAGACTTACTAGATAGCTGGAGAATTTCAAGGAAAAAAAAAAAATATTCCAACTAATAACTGACCTACTACAAAATAACTCAGACCTATAGCCCTATCAAATTGCTCTTACAAAATATTTATGAGTCTGCTGAAGACAAAAATGGAAAGATACCTAGAAAAGCTGATGAAAAAATGGACATTCAGGAAGGCTTCACTACAGGTGGAAGAATCGAAGACAACCTGCTTCTACTCCAGTAGTGTATGGAAAAGAGCCACATAATGAAAAGACCACTGAATGTGACATTAGATTAATGTAAAGCATATAATTACACTAAAAGAGGAATGCTGTTACAGCCTTTAATGAAATACAAAATACATCCAAGGAAATGTAAGTCATTAGCAACATACACATGCGCAAAGGCTGGCATTTCACCGGGTTGGAGAGGTGGGGAGTTTGCCATGAAAATGCTCCAAGTTGGCCTGATTTACAAATAATTACTAACTAGAGATATGAATGGAAAAGTAGGGATTGTGAAGGTGAATGGAGTAGTTGGTGAGTGGAGTGTGCCTGCAGAAGTGGATGGGAATGGCAGTGCTCTAGTGGACATTTGCGCGGGGAGGGGGTTGGTGATAGCCAATACCCTCTTTAGACACAAAATGATCCACAGGCGAGTAATGGGAAGGGTGGATGGTGAACTGTATGAACGGAAGGCAATGATTGATTATGTGTGTGTGGATGACAGAATGAGAAGGTGTATAATGGATGCAAGAGCATAATTATAAAGGTTGGGGGAGTGGACTTCTGACCACCACTTGGTGTGGTGAGTGTCAAGGTTCAAATGAAATGGAGGAATAGAAGAAGGGAAGGACAGGAGGAAGCAGTTCATACAAGGACGGTAGAAAAGTTGCAAGAGGATGGAAAAAAGAAAAGAAAAGCAGAATATAAGAGAGAAGTGGAGGAGCGATTAGGTAAATATGATCTGGAGCAGATGGGGGATGTGGAAGATGTGAGCAAGATATTCACAGAAGAAATCTGTGTAGCACGTGGGGTGGTGTGTGGGGTGAAGAGAAGACGAAAGGGGGTGCAAGGAACAGCATGGTGGAATGAAGAGGTGAGACAGGCTGTGGCACAAAGAAGAAAGCATATAGTAAGTGGATGAGAAACGGGCGTGGAGGAAGCTGAGAGAGGGAAGAGAGAGTTATAGAGAGAGAGGAAGAGAGAGGTGAAAAGATTAGTATGAGAGAATAAGAAGAGAGTGGATGAGGAATTTGGAAGGAATTTGAGCGTAAAATGAAGGAAATGTAAGAAAATGTCCTGGAAAGAGGTAAAGAGAATTAGACAGAGTGTTAAAGAGAATAGTCGAGGTGTGAAAGATAAAAATGGTAGATTGCTAGTGAAGAAATAAGAAAAAGTGAGCAGATGGATAGAACACTTTGAGGAACTGTTGAACATAGAGAATGAAAGTAATGCGAATATAAGTGGCTGGGGAATTGCTGGGAGGAGGGAGGTGAGAAGACAGGAGGAAATCAGTAGGATGGAAGTTCTGGAAGCAATGAAGAAAATGAAAATGGGGAAAGCCCCAGGAATTGATGGAGTGTGTGGCGAAACGCTGAAGCATGGGGAAGAGATAGTAGTAGAATGGATGTGGAGGATGTGCAGATTGGCCTGGGGGGAAGGTAAAGTCTTGGAAGATTGGAAATCAGGTATAATTATTCCTCTGTAGAAAGGAAAAGGGGAAAAAGAAGTGTGTGGTAATCACAGCAGCATTGGTCTCCTTATTGTAATAGGAAAAGTATATGGTAGGATACTTACTGGCAGAGTTAGGGAAATAACAGAGGAATTAGTTGAAGAAGAACAGGGAGGTTTTAGGAAGGGACGGGGTTGTGTTGATCAGATATTCATTCTTAAGTTTGTAGTGGCAAAGTTTCTACAGAAGGGAAAGAAGTTTAAAGCGGCCTTCATGGATGTGAAGAAAGCATATGACAGGGTGGATAGATAAGGAATGTGGAAAGTATTTAGAATATATGGAGTAAATGGGAAGTTGCTGAATGCAGCGAAGAGTGTGTATGAGGGTGCTAAGGCTGCAGTGCGTGTGGACAGTGAACTGAGTGAATTTTTCTATTTGAAGATAGGACTAAAACAGGGATGTGTCATGTCTCCATGGTTGTTCAATCTGTATATGGATGAGGTTATAAATGAGATACAAGGTAGGGGCAGTGGATGTTGGAATGGTCCTAATGAGAGAGGGCAGTGTTTGGAAACTCCCTGTACTGTTGTTTGCAGATAATACTGTGTTGTTAAGTGAAGACGAAGGGGAGATGCAAGGCTTGGTGAATGAGCCTGGGAGAATGTGTAAGAAACGGAATCTAAAGGCGAATGTGGGGAAGAGTAAAGCTATGGTCCTCGAGAGAAATGAAGACACTGAATGTACAGTGCGGTTGGATGAGGAGGAAATGGAAAATGTGGGTGCGTTTAAGTACTTGGGTAGTGTGATGATTATGGATGGAAGTTTGGAGAGTGAAGTGCTTGAAAGGGTACAACAAGGAAGAAAGGTTGCTGGTTCTTTGAAAGCAGTGATAAGACACAGGGAACTGAGCATGGAAGTAAAAAGTCGCTGCATGACAGTATTGTGATACCAACTCTAACGTATGGAAATGAGGCTTGGACCTTGTTGGAGGGACACAAGCCAAGAGTGAGAGCAATGGAAATTAGTTATTTAAGAGGAGCATGTGGAGTTAGGCTACATGAGGAGACAGGCTGACAAATGGGGAAGTGAAGGAGCGTTGTGATCTGGTTGTAAAAGAAAGCGTAGGAGAAATGCATTGAGGTGGCTTGGCCATATGGAGTGGATGGAGAGCGAGAGATTGACGAGGAGAGTGTATGCGAGTGAGGTGGAGGGGGGGAGGGGAGAGGGAGAGGGAGGCCAAGGGTAAGAGGGAGGGATGGAGTGGAGAAGTATATGAGAGAAGGGGGTGTGAGCTGGGTGCAGGGCAGTAAAATGGCGGGGGACAGGGCGGCATGGAGGCGATTTGTTTGTGGACACCCCCTCCTGGATTAAGGCGTCTGGCAATAGATATACAGAGATACTACTAAGTATGCATATTACACGAATATATGAGTATATATTAAAGATCAATTATGCGTAAGTAAATTTATATGCTTAGAATATAATATTCAGGTTTGAATTTGCATGAAAACTGAGAGCGAGCGATGAATATGTATCAGAACACACCGAAAACAATGAAATCAGTTTATCATCACGCATTACGATTTAAAATAATGGAATGATTGAAGCAGCTTTAACCAAAATTCCTTTTAAAAGTACCAGTACACCATCAGAAGGTTCTGCCCTGACAAACTAGCTTTTGTCCTGAAAAACTCATTTTTCTAGGTCTAGGGGTTGTCGTACCCCTAGATTTTCCTATTACGCCTGTGGCAACATATATAAACATAGGCAACGCTACGTTGTTGCAACCCTCCATCTGACCAGGCACATATCCCCACCTCCCTGTACACCTAACCAAACGCATAACATCCCTCATCCCCCTAATCTTTTCATTTAAATGTGGGAGTAAGGAGAAAGCCTTGAGGGCACATAACTTGGGCCCTTCAGATTCCATGCACAGGTCGCATTGAAATCTCTGGATTCTTATTTTTACATGAAAAAAAAAGAAAAA
Source organism: Coenobita brevimanus (assembly GCF_032717465.1). Lineage (NCBI taxonomy): Eukaryota > Metazoa > Arthropoda > Malacostraca > Decapoda > Coenobitidae > Coenobita > Coenobita brevimanus. The sequence continues at coordinate 28,364,476 of NC_136967.1, forward strand.
AAGAAAAGAAAATCTACCTATCAAAAGGCACCAGTTCACTATAAGACACACAACTATGTGAAATTTCATGACTATAGTGAATACTAACGAAACCTCTATGCCTGGTCAGCCGCCCTGCCGCCCATCTCTACGGACGGACACCTATTGATACCGCTGATAACAACACCTTCCTCTGACTTTGTCAGGTGGAGGGTAATAATGAGAAAGGTATAATAAACATAAATAACAATGTGAAAATTACAAGTAACATAACAAGAAGTATAAGACAATCCTGCACTGATTCGGCTACATTATTTAAGATAATTATATATGTAATCCTGCACAGCATGGAAGAAGGAAGTGCTAGATTCACGAGTGAAACCGTCAGTCTGAAAAGTTTTTTTTTTTTTTTTGCTGAATGACGGATTACAGTTAGCCTATCGAAAACACTGGAAGAGGCGAGGGACATGATTTATATATATATATATATATATATATATATATATATATATATATATATATATATATAAAGATAGATTAAAGCAGAGCGCAGATTAAAAATACACAAGGACACGAGCAACATCAATATATACAATATGGAAGATGAAAAAGAAGAAATTAGAGTGACTGATAACATAAAGTATTTGGGACTACCAAAAATAGGAGGAACATTTTTGGGAGACAGAAGGATATCATAATGGAAAAGGTTGAGAAAATGGCTAACGTTACTTATCCTAAAACAGAAAAAAGCTGCAATAAGATAATGACTAAGAAAGTGTAGGCTGTTGAAAGAACCTGGCCCTATCATCAGTGCTGGTAGCCTAGAAGTGGATGCCGCTTCAGTGTCAGCAAGAACAATGGAAGGAAAAAATCAGTACACAGAAGCATATTTCAATATCGGAAAGGAAAGTGAAGAAAACCGCAGAAATGAATTCTATACAAAACCCAGAAAAATGGCTGCTCAAGCTCCACCCAGACAAATGTAAAGTAATGAATATCACTGAAGCTACCACTAAATAGAAGAGAGAACCTATACACTGACAATACCGGTACATAAGGAAAATTAAATAAAACAACATTCACATTGGAAAATACGCAAAAGCAAAAAGGCCTGGGAATACAACTGGACAACAGACTAAAATTTGAGGGACACATCCAAGCCAAGGCCAATAAAACAAAACCAATTTATGGGAATAATCAGAAGATGTTTCAAACACTTGGAAGCCAGGATGTTCCAATTTTATTCAAAGAAATAGTAAGACCCCATATCGAATATGGCCAGTCGGTGTGGAGCCCCTGGAGGAAAAAGGGCATACAGCCAACAGAAAATGTTCAGTGAAGAACAACTAGACCTACCCATCTTGGTCTACAGATGGACCAGAGGAAACTTAATCGAGGTCTGCAAGATCCTATGCGAAAATACAAGAAGGATGCAGCGCCAGGGTGAGAGAGACATGGGGGCGTCACGAGAGGACACGGCCTAATATTCGAGAAGAGTGCAGCAACTAAAGTGAGCAGCCACTATATCGCACATAGGTTATATAAGGGTATGACAAGAAATCACCACTACAGTATGATTCTAGCCACAAACAACTTTATTGGAAAATATGATGAGCTGTAGTATTGTCAGTTAACAATGTTATTACGGTAAGGAGATAACCTACAAAATCATAAAAATTCCGCCAGTTTAAATGAATGAACTTCACCTGCAGGTACGAGCTCACTGCATTTTCCCTGAGGGAAAGTGTCATGGTTTATGTCCGTCCTTAGCTTGAAACTGTTATATTCCAAAACACCCTCAGACCAACTGAATCTAATTCTGTAGCAATAGAAGGCCGTGTAGTATAGCAGTCTTCTGTAAGCATTCAGTCCACTGAAAAACACACACAATAGTTTAAATAATAGCTCATGATAACGCACTGACGGCAGTTTCATATATATATATATATATATATATATATATATATATATATATATATATATATTGTTACATAGCCTATGATTTCATCATCCTTTGTGTAATTTTAACGCACAGTATGCTGCATGTTTGATCACGAGCGTGTTCTGCCTCAGTTCCCCCCTTCTACCGTTATAGTAGAGTAAGTCGTCCTTTCTGTTGTTCAGAGTAGGATTGTCAGCTCTTTGTCCCCTATGGCTTCATTTGCGCGTCCTTCTTACAAGTTGTATCAAGCTCTGCTGGCCCCTATATAATGAGCTCAGTCTCTGCATTATTGCCACTTAGATCTACTCCTCATTTCGTTCACATCTCTGTCCTCCCCTGTACAATTATTATTGTGAGTTCTCAGGAAGTCTCCAACCATCTAGCAGCTGTGTAATTTGAGTATAACTGTTATTGCATTTTTTCTTGTACTGTGTAGCGTGGGGCGTTGATTCTTAGGCCTAGTAAAGTTTTTGTAATTCGTCTGGGGTTCTTATTGTTAGCCATTGTTCATAATAGTTTGTATCTGTACTAATTTATCTTGCATTAACTGAGCATTACCCAGTGTATTTTCATTTTATTAGGGCTGACTTAGGTAAATTTACTCTTGCTAATTTCGTGTTAATAGAGGCTATTGCAGTTAACCATATATTTAACCTGTTTTTGGCCATTACATTATCCTTATGAGTCCTGAATGTTTTGTTGTTAGTTTGAGCATTAAACTTTAACTTGTAATTTTACCTAACTCTTTTGTTTTGAACCTGGAACTTTACGGGACAGTAGTGACTTTTAGTATTCTCACTTAAAGTGTACATTATCTTTCGTTGTTCCGTAACATAAATTTGGCGACCTCATATCAGGATATTCAGGATATTATCATAAGGATATTGCTTGATATTTTGTGACTGTTACTTATTCATGATGTCTACTATTACTACGCTTGATGAAGCCAAAGATTTTTTGTGAAATGTGCAAACAGTGTTGGATGTAGAAAACAGAACAAAGAATGAACTTAAGCTTGTTGCTCAACAATTGGGAATTGCTGTTCGTTCTCATCATTCTAAAGATCAAATTGTTGACATGATTAATGAAAGCTTGTTTAATGTAACTCCTCCAAATGAGCAAACGCAGATTGAATTAGCTAAGTTACAGCTAGCCCTGCAGGAGGCTCAGGCTAAGGAGGCGGAGTCCCGTGCTAAGGAGGCTGAGGCACAAGTTGAACTTGCTAGGATTCAGGCAGACCATGAGTATCGCATGAAACAAGGTGAAACTGGATCATCTAGCTCTGATGATTTTGATGTGGCTAAAAATGTTAAACTTGTCCCTCCTTTTAATGAATCTGATTTAACAAAGTATTTTCAGTTGTTTGAGAGGGTAGCTACAGGTTTTAATTGGCCCAAGGAGTATTGGCTAGTACTCCTTCAAACTGTTCTCACCGGTAAAGCTCAAGTAACTTATGCATCTTTGCCTCAGGATCAATCTGATAATTATGATGTAGTTAAGAGCTTGATTCTTAAGGCCTATGAGCTTGTTCCTGAAGCCTATAGAGTAAAATTTAGGACAACTTACAAGCAAGATAAGCAATCCCATGTTGAGTATGCAAAAATCAAAGAAGATCTGTTAGAGCAGTGGTTAAATTCTAAGAATGTGGATTCTGATTTTGGTAAATTTAAGCAGATGATTTTGCTGGAGGACTTCAAGAGGTGTATTTATAAAGATGTAAGCCTATATCTTGATGAGAAAAGAATAGATAATTTGTCTGATGCTGCAGTTTTAGCTGATGAATATGTTCTCACTCACAAGAGATATTCTAGAGAAAGAAGGAAAGCTGAGAGTAAGTACGTTGCCTCTACTCAGAGTACAGGTAACAAGAAAGAGAATAAAGATGATGTTTCTCAGGAAGTAAATACCAGCTTCACCTCTAGATTTCAGAAAAGTAAATGTACTTATTGTAGTAAGCTTGGTCATACTACGGAGAAATGTTTCAGGAGACAGCGTGATGTGAACAAAAAGGAGTCTTTAAATATTCAGTCAATTGGTCTAGTGTCCACCCTTGAGAGTTCCCATAATTCTTTAACTGAGTTAACTGAACCTGCTTTGAGGGGTAACTTAAATTCTCATGATGGAGCTCCTCTTTTGAGCAGTAACGTGGGTGACACTCTCAAGAGTTCATGTGCTAATTTCCTGTCTGATGGTTTTGTCAGTCCTCTGGACAGTAATGACAGGAAATCAGTTAAAATATATCGTGATACAGGTGCTTGCCAATCCCTTATGCTGATCAGTGTTCTAGGCTCTAATGTTAATTCCTCTGATGAAACTGTAATCTTACAAGGTGTAGGGAATAATTACTTCTGTCCCTCTGTGCAGAGTGAATTTAGAGTCTGGTTTTGTTAATGGTTCCGTTATGGTTGGGTTGGTTGAGACACTCCCAATGTCAGGTGTAACTTTCTTACTTGGAAATGATATTGGTGGAAGTCAAGTGTGTCCAGCTCCTCAGTTGTCTAGTGAGCCAGTGGCTGCGGCCCAGGATTGTGATGTCCCTGATGTGTTCCCTGCATGTGCTGTCACTAGGGCTAAGTCTAAAGTTACTGGTGACTTAGAGGATAATGATGATGATGATGTTATCCTAGCTGACACTTTTCTTGCTAATTTGGACCACTCACCAGATGAGGCAGTACCTCGTAGTGTTGATAATTTGTCTCGTCAAGAGTTGGTTGAGTTGCAGGTTGCTGACCCTGAGTTGAAAGGTCTAGCTAACTCTGCTTGCAGTGAGGAAGAGTCAGCTGGTGCTTCTACTTGTTATTATATAAAGTCAGGAGTACTTATGAGGAAGTGGAGACCCCCAACAGCATCAGCCGACTGTGAATGGGAGGTTGTACATCAAGTTGTCATCCCTCGTGTTTGTAGGCAGGATATCATTAGAGTGGCTCATGATTCCAGTTTGGCAGGACACCTTGGAGTGAGGAAGACTGTGGCACGCATTTTGAAACACTTCTACTGGCCAGGTATCTTTAGGGATGATTCCTGGTATTGTAAGTCTTGTCACACCTGTCAAGTTGTGGAGAAGTGTAATCAGACCGAAAAGGTTGCACCTCTAGTTCCCATTCCTCCTTTTGAGGCGCCTTTCACCCGTGTGTTGGTGGATATTGTGGGCCCTCTTCCTAAGACTTTTTCAGGATTTTCTTATGTGTTGACCCTGATTGATATGGCTACTCGTTATCCTGAAGCCATTCCACTTAGAAATATCTCAGCAAAGAACGTGGTTAAGGAAATGCTAGGGTTCTTCACAAAGTTTGGTCTGCCCAAGGAGGTACAGTTAGACCGGGGAAGTAATTTCATGTCAAACGTTTTCAAGCAGTCTCTGAAAGAGTTGGGCATCACCCAGATCACGTCTTCAGCTTACCATCCCCAGACCCAAGGAGCGTTGGAGAGATATCATCAAACACTCAAATCGATGCTCAAGAAATACTGTTTGGAACATCAGAAAGACTGGGATAAAGGTCTTCCATTCGTTGTGTTTGCCGCAAGAGAATCTCCAAATGAATCACTGGGCTTCTCACCTTTTGAACTACTGTTTGGCTATGAAGTAAGAGGACCCCTTAAGTTACTCAAGGAATGCTGGCTGTCGGAGGAAGATGACGTCAACCTGCTGGAGTATGTGATGAAGCTCAAAGAACGGCTGTCCACTGCTTTACAGCTGGCGAGAGAGAATTTAGGAGCTGCTCAGGAGAAGATGAAGACTTGGTATGATAAGAAGTCCAGGTTACGCCACTTTTAGCCAGGAGATCAGGTTTTGATTCTGCTACTAGTTCATGGGCAACCTCTTCAAGCCAAGTTTAGTGGTCCTTATTTCGTGGAGAAGAAACTCAGTGATGTCAACTATGTCATCGCCACACCAGATCGTAGAAAGAGCAAGCAACTATGTCACATCAACATGTTAAAGTTATATCACAGGCGGGACGAAAATAATCCAGTCTGCACTGTAGCTGTTCCACCCGAGTCTGCAAGTGAAGCTCTCCCATGCAGCATGAGCCTGAGTGATAGTTTGGGGAAGAATCCTGATATCATGAATGATCTCCAGACTAAGCTTTCTCATCTACCTCCCGAGGAAAGGCAGGAGTTTTCGGCATTACTGCAGGAGTACCCGCAAGTGTTCCGTGCCACTCCAGGAAGAACCACTGTGTTGATGCATGATGTCGATGTTGGAGACGCAAAACCAATTAAACTGCCTCCTTACCGTGTGAACCCAGTGAAAGTTCCTCTCATCCAGAAGGAGCTTGGCTACCTGTTAGACTACAAGATGATTGAGCCCTGTCAGAGTGAGTGGAGTTCTCCTGTCACTCTAGTCCCTAAGCCAGGTGGGTCACAGCGGCTTTGCATTGACTACAGACGTGTTAATCAGATAACCAAAACAGACACTTACCCTCTCCCTCGTGTGGAAGATTGCATAGACAAGATCGGAAAGGCTAGGTACATAAGTAAGTTTGATTTGTTAAAGGGATACTGGCAAGTACCTATGACTGAACGTGCTAGGGAGATCTCATGTTTTGTAACACTAGGAAAGACTTTTGTATGTTCTGTAATGCCATATGGTATGAAGAATGCACCAGCCACATTTCAGAAGCTCATGAATGTTGTAACAGATGGTTTGGCAGGGTGTGTTGTTTATATTGATGATGTATTAATCTTCAGTGACAACTGGAAAGATCACCTATGCCATGTCAGTAAATTTCTTGAGCGTTTGGTTCAGGCTAATCTTGTAGCTAATTTGTCAAAGTGTGAGTTTGGTCAAGCTAAAGTTCAGTACCTTGGGTACGTAATTGGTGATGGACATGTTGCACCACCAGCAGCTAAGGTTCAGGTTATAAGTGATCTTCCCAGACCTAAAAGTAGGAAAGAGCTACAAAGATTTTTGGGAATGGTAGGTTATTACAGGAGATTTGTTCTTAACTTTTCTATTCTTGTATCACCATTTACAGACCTACTGAAAAAGGGAGTTAAATTTGTCTGGATCGATAACTGTGAATCCTCTTTCAACAAACTTAAAGCTATCCTGTTAAGTCAGCCAGTGCTCGCTACTCCAAATTTTGCTAAGCCTTTTAAGATGGCTGTTGATGCAAGTGATACAGGAGCTGGGGCTGTTTTGTTGCAAGAGGATGATCAGGGTATTGAACACCCTGTATCTTATTACAGTAAGAAGTTCACTCCACCTCAAAAGAACTACTCAACTATTGAGAAAGAGCTTTTGGCCTTGATTTTGGGTTTACAGCATTTTTCATTTTATTTGTGTTCTGGTTTTGACCCCATAGTCATTTATACCGATCATAACCCACTGAAATTCCTTAGTAAGTTTAAAGATAAAAATCAGAGATTAGCAAGATGGAGTCTACTTCTTCAGGAGTATTCATTAGACATACAACATGTCAAGGGGAAAGAAAATGTTATTGCAGATTGCTTATCTAGACTTTAGACAGATTGTTTTAGAGTAATAAGAAATTTCCTTTGTAAATTTCTTTTTCTTTGTGGGGAGGTGTTACATAGCCTATGATTTCATCATCCTTTGTGTAATTTTAACGCACAGTATGCTGCATGTTTGATCACGAGCGTGTTCTGCCTCAGTTCCCCCCTTCTACCGTTATAGTAGAGTAAGTCGTCCTTTCTGTTGTTCAGAGTAGGATTGTCAGCTCTTTGTCCCCTATGGCTTCATTTGCGCGTCCTTCTTACAAGTTGTATCAAGCTCTGCTGGCCCCTATATAATGAGCTCAGTCTCTGCATTATTGCCACTTAGATCTACTCCTCATTTCGTTCACATCTCTGTCCTCCCCTGTACAGTTATTATTGTGAGTTCTCAGGAAGTCTCCAACCATCTAGCAGCTGTGTAATTTGAGTATAACTGTTATTGCAGTTTTTCTTGTACTGTGTAGCGTGGGGTGTTGATTCTTAGGCCTAGTAAAGTTTTTGTAATTCGTCTGGGGTTCTTATTGTTAGCCATTGTTCATAATAGTTTGTATTTGTACTAATTTATCTTGCATTAACTGAGCATTACCCAGTGTATTTTCATTTTATTAGGGCTGACTTAGGTAAATTTTCTCTTGCTAATTTCGTGTTAATAGAGGCTATTGCAGTTAACCATATATTTAACCTGTTTTTTGCCAATACATTATCCTTATGAGTCCTGAATGTTTTGTTGTTAGTTTGAGCATTAAACTTTAACTTGTAATTTTACCTAACTCTTTTGTTTTGAACCTGGAACTTTACGGGACAGTAGTGACTTTTAGTATTCTCACTTAAAGTGTACATTATCTTTCTCCGTAACAATATATATATATATATATATATATATATATATATATATATATATATATATATATATATATATATATATATATATGGAGCCTCTGTGATACAGTGGTAGAGTCCTTCTCGCACGCTGGTGGACGCGGGTTTGCCTCCCTCCAGTTGTAAAACTTTGGGAAGCGTTCACCGAGCCAATTACTCCTCTGGCATATATATATATATATATATATATATATATATATATATATATATATATATATATATATATATATATATATACACACACACACCGCTTGACGGCTCAGTGGTAACGCATCTGCTAAGACAGGGGTTCGTGCCTTTCTCGGAATGTGAGAAGTTTCACTGACGAAGCGGGTGGGTACTGTCCCCCGTGAGCAAGGAGATGGGTGTGTGCGTGTGTGAAGGTCAAAGCTTTGTCCATAGATCGGACTACTGTATATGAGCTCTCAGCTCTCTTCGGGGAGGGTAAAAAGCTGATGATCACAACCATCATGTGATCCTGACCCACCCGGTGAATTACACATATAATTTGCTAAATGATGTTTCAGCGTGCTAGAAATTGTGATTTCTGCGCCAAAATGGCAATGCTGCCATGCAGTTACCACTACGAGTACTCACACCTATGGGCTCATCATTATTCAAAATGGCTCCGGGTTGTTTCATAACACTTTTTAGATAGTGATTAATTCTGTACATTATACATCAACATCCTCGTTACTTTTATGAAAACTATGTTAATACTTAAAGCCTTTAAGTACAGTAAAATTAGTGATAATTAGTAGAACAAACTGCTCAGTACGCCGTGATAGGAAGCCCCCGATGCCAGCATGAATACGGAGCTAAGGCTCAGCAGATCAGGGATGCCAACCTGGCACGTTAACTCAGGAGTTTGTTTTCGGATCTTTCGTCCGCTGAGTTATATTGTATCACGCTAAAAGAGTGACGATATATATATATATATATATATATATATATATATATATATATATATATATATATATATATATATATAGATAGATAGATAATGCATGCTAGGTGTTAATGGGCTCGACTTCTCGTTCCTAAAACACCTAACGGGGAGCGGGGTCCTCTTTCGAGACCGGAGCTTAGTGCAATAAAGAGAGGCAGGACAAAAGCTTCAGGTAATAACCTTTACACGTATATTACCACAATCAGACACAGGACAAATCAGCAGATATTACAACAAAATATATAGCAAGAAATAAAAACCTTAGCTAGGATATGTGTATCTCGCAGGATACTTGCTTATCTGATGTTAATGCCAACACAATTAAGCCTAGTGTATTCAGGGTCCAGTGAATATAGGTGCGCGCGTGAGGCGCGGGGAGTGAGTCTCACAACGGGGGGAGGGGAGGAGGGGGGGTGCGAGGAGTGACTTGTGACGGCTAGGAGGAAGTTATGGTAATACTGGAGAGAGGCAAGTATTAACAATGGGAATTACACGCTTTCCAATAGCAAAGGGACTTTGGTAATTGATTCTATTCCTGGTTTACACTTACACTAGGTACTGGGACGAGGGAGTGTCGTACAGGATTTACGGGTAGCGTGAGTGGGGGAATATCATTAACACTTTCTCGTATTATTTCTTGAGAGTTTACAGCATTGGGGGTGTATTACTACGGAGGAATTTCTAGGCGCACAGTCTTACTAACTTATATAAGGGACGTCACTCATAAATATAGTTCATCAGATCTTGGTTCACACACTCGTCCTTTATTCTCTCACTGTGATCTTACCTGCCCCGATATTCACTATATTAAATCACTGCACGAGGTTACACTAGGTTCGGCAAAGTCACACTTAACCTAAATCACTTGCACTGTTTCTGGGCATCATCACACGTACTCATCGTGGGGGGCAGGGGCGGGAATTCGCCGTCGGCAATCCTGCCGGGCTAGGGCCACCGCCAAGGGAAGGCGTGCCGAGAGGGCACGGGATGACTCGTAGGGGCGTCCTCTCGCGTCCTGGGCTACCCGTGGCCTCCGGGCTGGGCTCAGGGGTATGGCCCTCGGGACTGGGGCCGAATAGCTCCAGAAACCTCTGGTGTAAGTCTCGGCCAGAGGTGGGAGTCTTGCGTCGTCGTGCGGGCGTATGGAGATCGCGCCCGGGCGTCCTGGGGAGGATCAGGAGAGACTGCGGACTGCGGTCTCCAGCGTCTAGGGGCGCTGACAGGGGAGGACTGCGGCACCGTCTTACAATGGGGCCCATCAGGTGCGTCTGTTCCAGAGCCAGGCGTAGGGAGCGGAGGCCGGGGGAGGCTGTGAGGCCTGACTGGGCTGCTCTGGTACGGGAGGCCTGGGCTCTCGTCTCCTGCCGGGGTGACGTCTCGCTCCTTGCCTCCTTTCGTCTGAGGGGCCTGGCAATTGGCCGTGGCTGCCCAGGGGCAGGGCTTTCAGGTGTTGTGGCCCGGCAATTGGCCGTGGCCTGAGAGGGGGAGTCAGCGCACCTCCGTGGACCTTCGGAGCAACAGTGGGCCATCTCACGAAGGCGGGAGTGGCAGTGGGCCGTCTCCTTCTGCAGGAGGGGGGAGCGACAATAGGCCGTCTCTACCAGGACACCTTCGGAGCGACAATAGGCCGTCTCTACTAGGACACCTTCGGAGCGACGATAGGCCGTCTCACGAGGGCGGGAGCGACAGTAGGCCGTCTCCTGAGGGGCGCTGTATGGAGTGTCTAGAACAACTCCAGCCCTAGTTGGTTCAACAATCCCACTCAGTGAAGGTAGTGTCCTTCTCCTACAACGGCGACGGCGTGGTGGCTGCGTGATATGGGGGCGCACGGCCCGGGCTGACATATGCCGTTGTTGCTGGGGGTTGCTCTGACTGGTGGTGGCTACCCCGTGGGGTCCGTGTGGGGGTGTCGGCACGTTCCCGGGCATACTGGGCTGTATCTCACTAGCCCCGTTGTCGGGGGCACTACGGTATTCTTCTGTTTCCATTTCGGGGGCACTGCTCTGTAAGTCATGCATTTTAATATATACACTATATCTATCTATCTATCTACTATATATATATATATATATATATATATATATATATATATGTATATCTATATATAATATATATATATATATATATATATATATATATATATATATTCGTGGGTGTACATGAAACGGACAAACCTGATGGAAGCTGCTGGTATTGTGAAAAGCCGGGACACAGGAAAGTAGATTGCTACAAGTGGAAGAGGGAACAGGAGAAGAAGGAGGTTGCTGGTTCTACAGGAAACCAGGACACATGAAGGATTGTTACAAATGGAAGAAGGGGCAAGAACAGAGCAGTGTAAGGAAATCTGTGATTGAAACAAAAGGCTGTTGGACATGTGGTGAGATGGGACACTTCTGTTCTGATTGTTCAAAGAAGGAGGATAAGAAGAAGCTGCAGAAGACAAGAAAGAAGTGGAAAACTTGTAAGGGCTGGTATTAAGGGGCAACAATCAGTTGTTTTTTCCCAGGTAGCCTAATCACCGAGAAAATGTAAGAGAACTGCGATTTACAGTGTGTGAGCAGACGGAAGAATAGACGGCAAGATGTGTTCCCTGGTGATTGATTAAGCCTCAGAGCAGACTTCCGTGAGGCTTGATGTGTTACGTCATCGGTATCGGCCTGGGTCATCAGAACAATTGTGTGGCGTAACTGGGCACTGTGCAGAACTGAGGGAACCCTTGGATGTCCGGACTGAATTGGCAGGGCAAGAGGCCACGCTTCCAATCTACGTGGCTGAGATGGAGGATCCGTGCCTTCTTGATCTGGACTATCTAATGTCCATGAGATGTGAGCTGGACATCTGTTTCATGAAGCTCAAGGTTCGAAGAAAATCAGTTCCTGTCACGGCAGTATGACCTATCAATTCTGGTGGTGAGGTGGGGGCGCTCCACACTACAGTGATACCCCCAAGGTCAGAACTATTGCTCCAATGTAAGGTGTGGCTCTTTTGACAGCTGTCTTGGGGTGATGGAGCCTGATGGACGGTGCAAGATGAAGGCTGGAGTGATGGTGGGGAGGACTTTGGTGGAAACAGGCGCAGGCAAAGTGCCAGTTGTGGTGGCCAATTTCTCCCGTTAGACACAGAAGATCACCGAGGAAGAAATTGTTGGACTGTGTCAGGCAGTGGACCCTGAGTGGCATCAGTGGAAGTCCTGTAAAAGGAGTGTAGTCAGAGAATATGAGAATCTGCCAGCCCACTTACAAGACCTGTTTTCAAGAAGTTGCCAGTGCCTGGATGACTCACAAGCACGGAAGTTAAGGCAACTACTAGTGAAGTCTGCTGATTTCTTTTCCACCGGAGACCTAGACCTGGGATGCAAATATCTGGTGGTGCATTGCATCGACACTGGGGATCACCGCCCAATTAAATTCCCAGTTCGGAGGATGGCACCAGCTCAGTGGCAAGAAGTGGAGGTGATGAAGAATCTTCAAAGTCAGGGAGTGATAGAAAAGTCCAGCAGTCCTTGAGCAACAGCAGCTGTTTTGGTAAGAACGATGTCTTAATAAGGTGTTGTGTGATTATCATGCCCTGAATGAGGTGAGAGTGAAGGATGCGTACCCCTTGCCAAGAATTGATAAAACACTGGATGCTCTGTCAGGTGCCAAGTGGTTCTCCATCCTAGATATGAAAGCAGGATATCACCAGGTCAAGGTTGCGGAGAAAAAGGAGAAAACAGCCTTTTCGTACGGGCGGGGTTTATAGCAGTTCAAAGTGTTGCCATTTGGCCTGTGCAATGCCGCTGCTACTTCTGAGAATCTCATGGATCGAGTTCTGGAAGGCCTGCCATGGCAGACAGCTCTCATCTATCTTGATGATGTAATTGTGTTTGGGCGAACGTACAACCAGGAATTGGAGAGGCTGTCGGAGGTGTTCAACAGGATCCGAGATGTGCATCACAAGCTGAACCCCAAGAAGTGCTACTTGTTCCAGAAGGAAGAGAAGTGCATGGGACACATTGTAGGCGAGGGCAGCGTCTGTACTGATCCAGAGAAGGTGGCAGCTGAGAAAAACTGGCCGTCCAACTTGTGTGAAGGAGCTACGGAGTTTCCTGGGTTTGTGTACCTACTACCGGTTTTTGTCAAGGACTTTGCAGTGATAGCTGTGCCTCTGCATAAGTTGCTAGGAAAGATGCAGAAGTTTATGTGGACTAAAGTGACTCAGAAGGCCTTTGGTGAACTCAAGCATGCATTGGCAAGCTCTCCAGTGCTGCCATACCCAGATCAGAGTCAGCCATTTGTCCTGGACTGTGACGCTAGTGACCATGGCGTTGGTGGAGTCTTGTCACAAAGGAAAGACGACAAAGAGTATGCGGTGGCTTAAAACAGCAAGAAGCTCAGCCCACCAGAGTGTAACTACTGTGTGACCCATAAGGAGCTCTTGGCAGTGATGAAGAGCCTTGACTTTTTCCATCCCTACTTGTATAGGTCCTACTTGATCATTAGGACAGACCATGGAGCACTCAAGTGGCTGAAGACATTAAAGAATCTGGAAGGACAACTGGCACACTGGCTCAGGAAGCTGGACCAGCACACCTGTGAGGTGCAACACTGGCCTGGATGGATACATAGCAATACTGACAGCCTGTCGTCGACCTCGTGACCCAATCTGCAAGCACTGTAGTGGGAAAGAAGATCTTAGCAAGAAATGCAGCCATACTGATGTGACAGGGCCAGTGTCAGCTGAAGATGACCTGAAGAAGATGCAGATAGAGGATACAGATGTACAACCAGTGCTAGAGTTGCTGCAGTGGAGTGCAGTGCGACCATCTAGGGAAGATGTTTCCAGATTTAGCCCTGCAACTAAGATCTACTGGAGGCAGTGGGATCTTCTTCGTCTGAACGACAGACTACTGTAGCATCAGTAGGAGACATCCAATAGCCTCAGCAAGTACTGGCAACTGGTGGTCCCGAAGAAAATGAGGTCTGAAGTCTTGGAAGAAGTCTCATAGCCAGATCACTAGTGGGCATCTGGGAGTGAAGAAAACTTTAAGTCTGCTGCGACAGAGGTTCTGCTGGACTGGCATGCATCAGGATGTTGGGAAGTAGTGTTGGACCTGTGATGTATGCTGTGCCAAGAAGGGACCCAAGAAAAGTGGCTGCGCCCCTCTTCAGCTGTACCAAGTGGTCCACCAATGCAAAGAGTCGCAGTGGACATTGATGGACCTCTGCCTCTCACTAAAAGAGGAAACCTGTATATATGTGTTGCCATGGACTACTTCACAAAGTGGCCAGAGGCCTAGGCCATCCCCAATGAAAAAGCCACAACTGTTGCTGAGGTGATGGCTGACCAGTTCTTCTCTCGTTTTGGGATACCACAAGAACTACATTCAGACCAGGGTAGAAACTTCGAGTCGGCTGTGTTCTGTGAGTGACTGGGGATTAAGGAGACCAGGGCGATCCCACTAAGGCCACAGTCAGATGGGATGGTGGATAAATTCAACTGGACCTTGGGACAAGAACTGACCAAGTTCTGTGTAGAGGGACAGATGGAATGGGACCAGGAATTACCTGCGTTGCTAATGGCATATCGGTTTGCATTCCATGAATCTACCGGCTACACCTCTGCAAAATTGATGCTGGGCCACGAGTTACAATAGCTAGTTGATTTGTTAATCGGAAGACCACCTGGTGAAGAGTTGCCTACCGATATCTCCAGGCTCCAGCTATGAAAATATCTTCAGGAGAGACTGGCTCAGGGTACATCATCAAGTCCAAGAAACTGTGAAGTTTTCAGGTGAAGTGATAAAGTGCTAGTGTTATGGTGGGTGTTTTTAGTCCGACCTCTCGTCCTAAGAACACCAGCGACTGAGTGGGGTCCTCTTTCCGGACCAGAAGTAAAGCACCCACAAAGGAACAGGACATAAAAACCAGGCAGTACACCTTAACACATCTATTATCTTAATTTCTACACCGTTACAATATAAAACAGAGAGATACTGGATATGCTTTGGACAGGGACACAGAGTTAGGCTTTAATACAAATGTTTACGGTTACATTCAAGACACAACACTCTTCACTTATACATGAATAATGGGTTCTAATATTGCGATACCCATATACTGTTTATAGGCAGAATTGGTATTTTATATAATAAGTCCGATACACCAGGAGAGGACAGGACCAAGGGTTAGGGGAATGAATATTACCATAAGTGGGTAGGGTGCGGGTTGCGGCACTCGAGAAAGTCACTTAGTCGCAGTAGCACATATTCACAGGTCTTTGATGTTTCCCGCGCACCACTGATCTTGGCCCACGATTTCTATAAGTTCTCCTGTATATAGTTGTTGATATTTTCTACTCTGCCAGGTATCAGGTCTCAGTACACTATTGGTAACTTTAGTCACTTATATTATTCGGGCCTTCACTCTGTCACTAGTCACTATGCATTTCTGTCTCGACTGTTCACGACACTGGAGTTACTGAGGTCACTGTATACCCGTGTTTCCTGGGCATCATCTGCTGCGTGTCCTGGGCATGAGAGAGGGGCCCAATGGGGAGCCCTCCTGCAAGGGGCAACGCACTGCTGGGAGGGGCGTCACCACCCGGGTCGTAATCATCGGTGGGGTGCAGGGAGGCCCTCCGGTGTGGGGGCCTCGACCTGAGTGGTGGCCCTCAGGACTAGTGCCAAACAGCTGCAGGAGGCGGGTCTGTTGCCTCTGGCTCCGGGGAGAGAGGGCTCCTGCGTTGCCTGGGCGTGGGGGCTGCTGGTCAGGCCTGGGGGTCCGGGGGCTGCGGCTGCCTGCAGGGGAAAGTGCCGTCAGGGGTGAACTGCGGCACCATCTCCTTTGGGTGTCCGCCAGGGGCAGGGACCTCCCAGGTGTAGGTGGTAGGGCTTGGATCGGGCCATGCCACCACTCCGGCAGCACCTCCGGGAAACCACTCCAGTAGGGAGACAAAGGGCGTCCCATGCAGCCGAGAGAAAAAGGGTCAGCCGCGCAAGGAACCTCCTGCTTCGGGAAGGCCTTCGGAATCACGAATGAGGGGCGTACGGTGGCTGCGCCCTCCCCGTCACGTACGGTGGCCGTGAACGCGGTTTCGTGACTCCTAGGGCTCACAGCTGAAGGGCGTATGGTGGCCACTCCTTCCCCCGCACGTACAGAGACAGTGCTGGCGGTGCTGCTTGCGAAGGAGGAAAAGGCAGGCGAGGGGTGCACAGGGGCCATGCCCTCTCTGGTACGTGCAGAGCCCGTTCCCGTGGGTCTATTTACCCTAGCACATACAGTGGCCGTAGCCGTGGGCCTGCCTGCCCTTCGGGAAGTAACTGAAGGGAGTACGATGGCTGCTCCTTCCCCGTCATGTACAGTGGCCGTGAGCGCGGTGTTACTCCCGTAGTAGGAGGAGGTAGTGGTTGAGGGGCGTACAGTGGCCGCTCCCTCCCTGTCATGTACGGTGGCCGTGAATGCGTTTCCACTACTCCTGTCTCTGCCAGTTGGGGCGCGTTCAATAACTAATGCCCCAAGGCCGTCCCCAGAGGTGGCTCTGACTGAAGGGCATACGGTCGCCGCTCCTTCCCCCTCACGTACAGTGGCCGTGATGGCGGTGTCACAGGGGAAAAACAACTGAAGGGTGTACAGTGACTGCTCCTTCCCTGGTATGTATGGTGGCTGTACCGTGGTGTTGCCTGGGACTGACTCTGGATCAGTCCCACCCTGAACCTGGTGAAGGCTGCCCCGCTCGCAGGGTCGTTGTCTCTTCCCACTTACCTGGTGTTGGGACAGTTGCGGGGAAGAGGGATTCAGGACAGGAGTGTCCCGGTGACCCTCTTGTTCCAGGTCAATAATCCCGCCGTGGTGTCCTCCTGGGGGTGGCGGTTTGGTGGTGGCTTGGTGGTGGGGAGGGGGGTGGCAGGGTGGGTGGTCAGGCGGCGGTGGGTATTTTACCACCCTTCGTAGTGAAAAAGTCACGGCCCCGTGACTGGAGGTGGTATGTTGTGGTGGTGGATGTCTGGTGGGCTGGGGTGAGGTGCCGTAGGAAGTTGGTCCAGTGGAGGGTGGTGGGATTTGGCTCTCGGTGGGGATTGAGAGTAAGCCGGAGGGAGGATGGGGGGTCGGTCCGGTTTAGGATGCGGAGAAGCTGGTGTGTTGCCCTGAGCCTGACCTGTGGGCAGTCGCGGGGTTGCCAGTGGATCCTCTCGATGTTCATCTCGGGTGGTGGTGCTGGGCGCGGAGGCAGGAGCTGGATGGTGGTGAGTGAGGGGAGTTTGGGGCTTTTATGGGGCCGGGTTGGTGGGAGGAGTGGTGTACTTTGGGGAATTGGGACTTGGGGAGATTCCATTTTACCTGGTGGAGAGGGAGGGTGATGGGGGTGGTGTTTGAGGTGGGGGTGGTTTGAGGTGGTGAATGGTGGGTCAAGTGGGTGGTGGGTGGTGGTGTTGGTGTGTATCTGGAGGGTGGGCGTGAAAGGTGTCCCGATCTGGTGGTGGTGGTGGTGAGGGTGGGTGTCGGTGGTGAAGGTGGTTGGCCACATGGTGGTGAGGAAGCGTGGTCGGGGGTGGGTGGGGTAGCGGGTGGGGTTGTGGTGTGTCGTGTGTAGTGAGAATGGTCATGGGGTAAGGGGGGTGTGGGTGGATGGGCGGTGCATGCGTGTGGTGGAGTGGTTGCACGTGGTGGGATGGAGAGTGGTGCAGTGGGTGGGGTGGTGTGTTGACTGGTGGAAGGGTGGTCCGTGATGGGTGGTGGAGGTGTGGCAGTGTCGGGCGGAGGTTGGCTGAGGTGGTGGGATGGAGGTTGGGTTGTGGGCAGCGGGGGCAGCGATGCAGGATGTGGTGGTAGAGATAGTGGTGCGGGGGTAAGGTGGTCATGGGGGGGAGTGTGGGGTTGGGGGTCAGTGTCAGTGAGGAGGGGTGGGGTGTTGGGGGTGGGTGTGGTGGGAGGCAGCGTACTCGTGGGTGAGGTGGAGGGTGGGGATGAGAAGGAGTATGAGTAGGAGTCTGGGGGGTAATTCTCAGAAGACGCCGAGGGGACAGGTGTGCGGAGAGAGGTGCGGGGTGCACGGGTGTGAGGGTGGTCATTGTCGGAGGGGTAGAAGGGGCGCACATGGCGGTTACAGTATGTGCGCGGTTGTCCGTGGTGATCAATGATAACTTGGTAAGGGTTAGGGACTCTGATGATTTTGAAGGGACCATCGAATCAGGTGGAGGTCTTGGTGGGGATGGGTACTTGCGCCACGACAACGGAGTCTCCTGGTTTGTAGGGGTCGGAGGGGTTAGTATCGGGTGTAAGATCTAGTTGGGCTTGGAGGTGGTGGAGACGTCTTTGGAGGTGGTGAAGGGGGTCAGTGGGGGAGGGAGGGGTGGGAGGATGGAGGTGGTGGCAAAGGGGTAGGAGGAGTGGGGTTTCCCCGAATACTCGCTCGTGGGGAGTTATGCCGTCATCTCGTGGGCAGGTATTGAGGCCCCATTGAACAATTTTGACGTGGGCGGGCCAATCGTCATTCCCTGTTTGCAGGATTCTCGTCCTGACTTGATTCAGGAGGGACTGATGACTTCTCTCGCATATGCTGTTTCCATGTGGCCAGTATGGGGATGAGTGGGAGATGTGGTAGCCGAATATTTTTGCAAGTTCTTCCCATATTTTCCCTGTGAACTCTGGGGCGTTATCCGAGTGTAGGGCTTCGGGAATGCCAAAATAAGGGAAGACGTGGCGGATCAGGGTGTCGGCAACTGCTACGGCGTTGTGGTCTTTGGCGGGGCAAGCGATGAACTTTGAGTAGACATCACCGAATGTGATAATGTACTTGTACCCTGCTTTCGGT
Organism: Coenobita brevimanus; assembly: GCF_032717465.1. Taxonomy (NCBI): domain Eukaryota; kingdom Metazoa; phylum Arthropoda; class Malacostraca; order Decapoda; family Coenobitidae; genus Coenobita; species Coenobita brevimanus. The sequence continues at coordinate 28,383,474 of NC_136967.1, forward strand.
GTGAGGGGGCCAATGACATCGAGAGAAAGCAGCTGCCATGGTTTTTGTGCAGTTAGTTTGCCTGAAGGGCCGGGTGTGCGAGTGATGTCTTTCCCTAAGGCACAGGCGCGGCATGTTTGGATGATGTTTTTAGCAATGGTAGATGGGTTAGCTGTCAAATTCATGTTGGTGAAACCTTGTAAAAGTTTTTTGGTGCCGAAGTGGATGCCGTTGTTGGCGTGCAGGTGTAGCATAGCGTCATGTGCCATGGCAGGGTCGAGGACGATGTGGCTGAATCGAACAGGTGATCGCTGTGGAGGTGGAGCTTGGCGAATGTGCGCGGCGGGATCCAGGTAGGGCGTTGTTTATCTTTCCACATTTGAATTAGGTCTGGTTTTGGGCAGATGGCGGTGATGGATAGGCGGGAAAGGGGGTCGGCGTTAGTGTGCAATTTGCCTGGCCGGTATGATATTTCAAAGTCGAACTCTTCGAGTGCTTCCCACCATCGGATGAGTTGGGCATTGTTGGTATTGGATTGCCATAGCCATTGTAGTGATTGGTGGTCCGTGATGATGACTACGTGGATGCCGGAGATGTATGAACAGAAGTATTCTAGAGCCCAGATGATACCGAGGCACTTGCATTTGGTGGCCGTGTAATTCCGTTCAGCTTGATTTAGAGTGCGGCTGGTGCAAGTGATGATGTCTTCACGTCCGTGTTGTACTTGAGCTAGGACAGCCCCTATGGCTATGAGGGAAACGTCAGTGTACAGACGAAACGGGAGGTTGTAGTCTGGGAAAGCAACGATGGGGGCTGAAATTAGTTTGGATTTGAGGGTGCTGAATGTGGTCTTTCTAGGCTCTGTCCAGACAAATGGTTCACCCTTTTTTGTAAGATCATGAAGTGGTTTGGCGATGTCAGCAAACCCCTTAACAAAACGTCTGTAATATGACATTAGTCCTAGGAAGGCCCTGGTTTCGTGGACGTCTTGTGGTAAAAGGATGTCGGCAATCGCACGTAGTTTGTCGGGATCAGGTGAGATACCCTCAGCTCCGATCACGTGTCCTAAGAAAGAGACGGATCGTTCGGCAAGGAAGCATTTTGTTGGTCTGAGTTTAAGGCCAGCCTGGCGTATGCGTAGGAACACCTGTTTGAGGCGGTGGAGGTGGTCGGCCCAGGTGTAACTGAAGACTATGACATCATCTAGATAGGCCAGGCAGATTTCCCAGGTTAGGCCGCTCAAGACAGATTCCATGAGATGGGAGAACGTGGCTGGGGCGTTACAAAGTCCGAATGGGAGGACGTTAAACTTAGGGTTTTTGCAGCGTGATGGTTGCCAAATGGGTGGTCCGGTCGTGTGTATCTCGTGACTGAGATAGGTGGTCTGGCCGAGGTCTGTCGGGCCAGATGAGAAGAGGTCCTGAAAGTCCAGGAGTAATTGTCGGAGGCTGTTGGTTTGAGAAGGGGACAGGTGTGGAGGTAGGTCAGGAAGGGTGGGGTGGTTAGAAGGTGGTGCGTGGCATGGCTCAGCTTCTTCCGTGTCACCGATGATGAGTCCTCTAGGTAGAGTTAGTGGTGTTGCAGCGAGGTTAGCGATACGGATTGCTCGGGCCCGGGGGGGGGGGAGGAAGGTGGGAGATATTAGGCAGGATGAGAGTGGTCCGGCAGGTAAGGAGGGGGAGAAAATGACGGAGGTACCGGAGGGTCTGTTTAGTTCCACCCAAGCTTCGTGGTGGGGAGGGATGGTGACAGTGAAGGCGATAGTGGCGGGGAAAGATGGAGAGGGGGTTGGTATAGGTGGGGAGGGGGATGATGATGGAGAGTGGGGAAGTGAGGTGTTGGGTGAGGTTGGGGTGGGGTTGCATGTACAGAGGTGTTGGGGAAGGTGAGTGTCAGGGGGAGGTGTGTGCGTGTGAGGGGTATGTGGGTGGTGGTGTTGGTGTTTTTTTTTTTTTTTTTTTTTTTTGTGAATGCTGATGGGGGGGGGGCTGGACTGAAGTGGAGGTGGCATTGATGGCAGTCTATCTTCATGCGAAGTTTTTGCAAGAGGTCCAGCCCTAGGTATTCGTCATACTGACGGCATGTGGAGTCAAATATGATGAAAGGGTGATTGGTGGATACTTGTTGGTGGGTGTCAGTCCGAAGGGCCCGGGTTTCCCCATGGATAGGCAGGAGGCCATCCCCCACGTCTATGAGGTTGGCTGAGGTGGGGAGAAGGGGGCCGAAAGTGGAAGTGTGGAGTAAAAGTGAGAGTACAGGCATGACCTGGCAGCTCCCGTGTCCACCAGTAGTCTATCCTTGACCCAATTCAGGCGAATTTTGTCATAGACTGGGGGTCTGTAGTGATGTGAAGTGGCCCCTGCCACCGTGGGGAGGTGCGGGGGTGGGCCTAAAAATCCATCTGCTGAGTGGTGATATGGTCATCGTGCTCCTCCTCGTCTGGTCCTGGGTAGATTAGGGGCAGGGCGTCGTCTTCTTGGGTGTCGTCCTCCAGGAAGGATACCTTTCTGCGCCCCTGTGTGAAGGCCCTGAGTCTGCTTGCTTTGAGCTGTTTCCTAATGTCGTGCAGGGGGCAGGTGCGACTGCAGGCCATAAATTCCCAGGGATTAATTGATATGAGGTTGCCCTGGTCCCTGGGGCTGGGGCGTTTTCTCTGTGGGTGGGCCCTGGGAATAGTAGAAGACGGCTCCGTGGTGGGTTGGTGGGGTGGTGATTTGATTTTTGGTGGTGGGGTCTTGGTTGTAGGGAATTTACTCACCGCATGGATAGGTTGTGGCGTGGGATGGGCAGCGAGGAGGCGTCGGACAAGTTGTAGGTCCTGATCGATGTTCCCCGAGGAGTCATAGATGGTGAAGTGCTCCCTGACTGTGCTAGGGAGAATTCGCAGCAGGGCGTTGAAAGTGTGCAAATCTCGAGTGTTTGTGGTTGCGTCGGGATAAGCGGCGCTGACAAAGCACCATGCCTGGACAAAAGTGTAGTCTAGGTTACCGTCATAGGCGAGAGCGTCGAGTAGAGAGAGAGCGATAACTCTGCCCATGGAAGGCATAACAGCCTGCTTCACGATGTGGGTGAATTAAATCCATGTTAATTCTGGGACGACTTTTCTTGCGACAGTGGCGATTATTTTGCCCAGGTTGGGTAGAGTGACGGCTATCTTTTCTCTGTCGGAGTCGAACCCGATGTCTAGGAGGGGTTTGACCATATCCAATTATACGTCAATGTCATATTGCTCGGGGTTGAATTTTGGCAATTGGATGTGAGGTTTGGCTGCCATTGTGCAAGTTTCCTTTATTGTTCCTCCGTGCTTTATTCGGATCCAGAACCACCACTGGCCACCAGTGTTACGCTGGGTGTTTTTAGTCCGACCTCTCGTCCTAAGAACACCAGCGACTGAGCAGGGTCCTCTTTCCGGACCAGAAGTAAAGCACCCACAAAGGAACATGACATAAAATCCAGGCAGTTCACCTTAACACATCTATTGTCTTAATTCCTACACCGTTACAATATAAAACAGAGAGATACTGGATATGCTTTGGACAAGGACACAGAGTTTGCCTTTAATACAAATGTTTACAGTTACATTCAAGACACAACACTCTTCACTTATACATGAATAATGGGTTCTAATATTGCGATACCCGTATACTGTTTATAGGCAGAATTGGTATTTTATATATTAAATCCGATACACCAGGAGAGGACAGGACCAAGGGTTAGGGGAATGAATATTACCGTAAGTGGGTAGGGTGCGGGTCGCGGCACTCGAGAAAGTCACTTAGTCGCAGTAGCACTTATTCACAGGTCTTTGATGTTTCCCGTGCACCACTGATCTTGGCCCACGATTTCTATAAGTTCTCCTGTATATAGTTGTTGATATTTTCTACTCTGCCAGGCATCGGGTCTCAGTACACTATTGGTAACTTTAGTCACTTATATTATTCGGGCCTTCACTCTGTCACTAGTCACTATGCATTTCTGTCTCGACTGCTCACGACACTGGAGTTATTGAGGTCACTGTATACCCGTGTTTCCTGGGCATCATCTGCTGCGTGTCCTGGCCGTGAGAGAGGGGCCCTATGGGGCGTCCTCCTGCAAGGAGCAATGCACTGCCTGCAGGGTCGTCACTGTCCAGGTAGTAGTCATCAGTGGGGTGCAGGGAGGCACTCCGTTCTGGGGGCCTCGACCTGGGAGGAGGCTCTCGTACTGGAGCCTCGTTGGTGGGGTGCAGGGAGGCCTTCTGGTCTGGGGGCCTCGACCTGAGTGGTGGCCCTCAGGACTAGTGCCAAACAGCTGCAGGAGGCAGGTCTGTCGCCTCTGGCTCCAGGGAGAGAGGGAGCCTGGTTTGCCCAGGCCTGGGGGTCAGGGGGCTGGGGCTGCCTGCAGGGGGAAGTGCCGTCAGGGGTGAACTGCGGCATCGCCTCTGTCAGATGTCCGCCAGGGGCAGGGACCTCCCAGGTGTAGGTGGTAGGGCTTGGATCAGGCCACGCCACCACTCCGGCAGCACCTCCGGGGAACCACTCCTGTAGGGAGACAAAGGGCGTCCCACGCAGCCAAGAGGAAAAGGGTCGGCCGCACAAGGGACCTCCTGCTTCGGGAGGGCCTTCGGAATCATGAATGAGGGGTGTACGGTGGCCGTGAACGCGGTTTCGTGACTCCTAGGGCTCGCAGCTGAAGGGCGTATGGTGGCCGCTCCTTCCCCCGCATGTACAGAGACAGTGCTGCTGGTGCTGCTCGCGAAGGAGGAAAAGGCAGGAGAGGGGTGCACGAAGGCCGCGCCCTCTCCGGTATGTGCAGAAGCCATAGACGTGGGTCTATTTACCCTGGCACGTACAGTGGCTGTAGCTGTGGGTCTATTTACCCTGGCACGTACAGTGGCCATAGCCGTGGGCCTGCCTGCCCTTTGGGAGGTAACTGAAGGGCGTATGGTGGCCACTCCTTCCCCGTCACGTACTGTGTCCATGAAAGCGGTGTTACTCCTGTAGGAAGAAAAAGCAGGAGAGGGGTGCACGGGGGTAGCGCCCTCTTCTGTACGTACAGAGGCTGTAGCCGTGGGAATATTTACCCTGGTACATACAGTGGCCGTAGCCGTGGGCCTGCCTGCCCTTTGGGAAGTAACTGAAGGGCGTACAGTGGCCGCTCCTTCCCCGTCACGTACGATGGCTGTGAACGCGGTGTTACTCCCGTAGTAGGAGGAGGTAATGGATGAGGGGCGTATGGTGGCTGCTCCCTCCCCGTCACATACGATGGCCGAGAATGCGGTTCCACTACTGTCTCTGCCAGTTGGGGTGCGTTCAATAACTAATGCCCCGAGGCCATCCCCAGAGGTCACTGTGACTGATGGGCATACGGTGGCCGCTCCTTCCCCTTCACGTACGGTGGCCATGATGGCGGTGTCACAGGGGGAAAACAACTGAAGGGCGTACAGTGACCGCTCCTTCCCTGGTATGTATGGTGGCTGTACCGCGGTGTTGCCTGGGACTGACTCTGGATCAGGCCCACCCCGAACCTGGTGAAGGCTGCTCCGCTCGCAGGGTAGTTGTCTCTTCCCGCTTACCTGGTGTTGGGACAGTTGCGGGGAAGAGGGACTCAGGACAGGAGTGTCCCGGTGACCCTCTTGTTCCGGGTCAATAACCCCGCCGTGGTGTCCTCCTGGGGTGGCGGTGTGGTGGTGGCTTGGTGGTGGGGTGGGGGGTGGCGGGGTGGATGGTCCGGCGGGGGCGAGTATTTTACATCCTACCATACAGTTTTCCTGTTACACTAAGAAGACAAATGCCCCAGTGATTACCACACACTCTTTTTCCCCTTTTCCATTGTACAGGGGAATAATCATATCTGACTTCCAATCTTCCAGGACTTTATGTGAAGACTACGTGTTGACGTATATAGTTAGGTAAGATCATTATGTGAATTCAGTTCTTGTGAATTACTGTATACTGTATTGTCATTCAAATTATACTGCTTGGCTGACTTGTTTATTCGCGTGTATCTGAGAAGTGAGAATTACACAATCACTCCATGCTGACAACTTCGGTGTAGTTTTTTTTCCTTTATTGGTGATGACTAATGCACTAGGTGTTTTAGGGTGGGCCTCCCGTCCCTAGAGCACCTAGTGAGTAGCTGGGTTCTCTTTCTAGACCAGAGCTTAGACAAATAAGAGAGAGGCAGGACACAAAAACTCAAGGCAACACCTAACATGTATATTACTAAATCTTACACAGGACCGAGCAGATGTCACAAATACAAACAAGCTGGACAATTTGTTATGCTGGGTGTTTTTAGTCCAACCTCTCGTCCTAAAAACGCCCGCGACTGACCGGGGTCCTCTTTCCGGACCGGAAGTAAAGCACCAACAGAGGAACAGGGCATAAAAACTCGGCAATATACCTTAACACATCTATTGTACTAGTTCAGTACACCTTACAATATAAAAACAGAGACATTGGATATGGCATGGACAGGACGACAGAATTGGTTTTCTAACACACAATGCACACAAATACACACAAGGATGTCAAGGGCAGAAATCATATATATATATATATATATATATATATATATATATATATATATATGTTGACAATTACTAGAACATGGGATTGGTATTATAAGCAGTGTATAATTGTCATTTAGTGTTCTGGGATGCACAATGTATGGTTGGAACAAAGGGTCAGGTTGGCTTATATTTCCATACATTTGTTATAGTGAGCGGCGACAGTGTTGCACTGGTTTTCTCGTTCTTTTGCCGCTATGAAGTTTCCTTACATCCAGTCACCTTACTATGTGTTATGCGGGATGTTTTTAGTTCGACTCCTCGTCCTAAAAACGCCCGCGACTGAGCGGGGTCCTCTTTCCGGACCGGAAATAAAGCACTCACAAAGGAACAGGGCATAAAAACTAGACAGTACACCTTAACACATCTATTGTCTTAATTCAATACACTTACAATAAAAACAAAGAGTTACAGGATATGATGGAGACAGGTTTACAGATTTAGGTTGTCAATATAATGTATCACACACAGCACAGGCAGAGAGTAGAGTTCTGCAATTATACCTCGATGGTGAGTTGTAATTTCCTTATACTCGTATTATGTCCATAGGCAGAATTAGCATTTAATAGTCTAAATCAGATACACTATGGGTAGAGAGGGCCAGGGGTCGAGAGAGTGAATATTACTATAAATTGTCAGAGCGCAAGTCGCGACACTCGGAAAAGTTACTTAGTCACGGAGACCCTGTTCACAGGTTTTTGGTTTTTCCTCGCGCTCTTACTGTTTTTGTATATCCCTGTACCCGTGTTTACTAGTCTTTCCTGTTCCGCCTGGGTATTTGTATCACTGTGTGTCACTTATATTATTCTGGCCATACTCTTTCGCTGTCACTGTTCACTCCCGTCTCTGTGGTTCTTCAAGGCCCACAAGATGCGTTAAAGTCACTACTTGCCCTTGTTTCCTGGGCTTAACATAGGAGGGCTCCCGGGCGTGGGAGGGGGCTCTACTGGGGAGCCCTCCTGTAGGAGACAGTGCACTACCTGTAGGGGTATCACTCCCCGGGCCTTCTTCGTCAGGGGGGTGCAGGGAGGCCCTCCGACCTGGGGGCCTCGACCTGAAGGGCGGCCCTCAGGACTGGGGCCGAACAGCTGCTGGAGGCGGGCCTGTTGCCTCTTACTCTGGGCGGAGGGTTGTGGGGGAGTGGAGGCCAAACAGCCTGGCTCTGGGGCCCGCCGGTCCGGTCTGGGAGCCTGGGCGCTGCGGTCACATGTAGTGAGGGGCGCCGTCAGGTGCAGACTGCGGCACCTCTTCTGTCTGGCGTCTGTCAGGGACCGGGGCTGACCAGGGGTAGGCGGCAGGACCGACACAGGGCCGTGCCACCACTCCGGCAGCACCTCCGGGGAACCACACGTGGAGGGAGTAAGAGAGGGGCATCCCACGCAGCCGAGAGGTGAAAGGCTGGCCGCGCAAGGGACCTCCCTCTCCGGGAGGACCTCAGGAATCACGGATGAAGGGCGTACAGTGGCCGCTCCTTCCTCCACACGTACAGTGGCCGTTGTGGCAGTGCTGCTTCCGAAGGAGAAAGAGGCAGATGAGGGTCGTACAGTGGCCTTTACCGCGGGTCTGCCTGCCCCACGGGAAGTAACTGAAGGGTGTACAGTGGCCACTCCTTCCCTGGCATGTACAGTGGCCGTTACCGCAGTGTTACTCCCATAGGAGGAGGAGGTAGTGGATGAGGGGCGTACAGTGGCCGCTCCCTCCCCGACACATATAGTGGCCGTTAGCGCGGTTCCACTCCTCCTTCCTTTGCCATTTGGAGTGCACTCAATAGCTAACACTCTGGTAGTGTTACTCCCGTAGGAGGAGGAGGTAGTGGATGAGGGGCGTACAGTGGCCGCTCCCTCCCTGACATGTACAGTGGCCGTTATTGCAGTTCCACTCCTTCTTCTACCAGTCAGAGTGCGCACGATAGCTAACACTCCGAGGCTGTCTCCAGATGTGGCTGTAGCTGAAAGGTGTACAGAGGCCGCTCCTTCCCCCACATGTACAGTGGCCGTTGTGGCGGTGCTACAGGGGGAAAACAACTGAGGGGCGTACAGTCGCCGCTTCCTCCCCGGTACGTACAGTGGCCGTACCGCGGTGTTGCCTGGGACTGAATGTGGCTCAGTCCCACCCCGAACCTGGTGAAGGCTGCCTTGCCCGCAGGGTTGTGTCTTTTGCCGCCGTAGCTTCTATCGCACTGGCTGAGTGACAGGGACTTAGGACAGGAAAGCACCAGTGCCCTTCTTGTCCAGGGATGACCTCTCGGTGATCCGGCCCTCCATGGTGTCCTCCTGGGGTAGTGGTGAGGCGGCGGCTTGGTGGTAGAGTGGGGGGTGGTGGGGTGGTTGGTCCGGCGGCAGCGGGTATTTCACCACCTTCCGCAGTCGAGAAGTCACGGCCCCGTGACTGGAGATGGTATGTTGTGGTGGTGGAGGTCTGGTGGGCCAGTGTGAGATGGTTGAGGAGGTTGGTCCAATGGCGGGTGGTGAGGTTTGGCTCCTGGTGGGGGTTGAGGGTGAGGCGTAAGGACGATGGTTGGGTGGTCTGGCAAAGGAGACGGAGGAGCTGGTGTGTCGCCCTTATCCTGATGGTGGGGCGGTCATGTGGGCACCATAGTACTCTTTCAGTCTTCATCTCCGGTGGTGGTGCTCAGTGCAGGTGCAGAAGCTGTATGCTGGCGAGTGAGGAGATCTTGGGGTTTATATGTGGGATAGTTTGGTGGGAGGAGCGTTTTCCTTTGGGGAATTGGGAATTGGGAAGTTTCCACCTTGCTTGATGGAGGGGGAGGGTGATGGGGGTGGTGTTTGGGGGAAGGGTGGCATGTGTTGGGGAATGGGGAGCAGGATGGGGAGGAGATGGAGGGGTTGGGGTGTATCTAGATGGTGGGTGGGAGAGGCGTTGTGGTGGTGTGGGTGCACGTGGTGGGCTGGAGGGCATTGTGGCGGCAGGTGTAGTGCGTGGGGTGGGGTGAGGGGGATGGGTGGTAGGACGTGGTGGTGGGCGTGAACTGTGTTGGTTGGCGGGGTGGTGGGTGCCGTGGGTGGTGTTGGAGACGGATGTGGAGGAGATGGTAGGGTGGGCGTAGGAGAGGCATGGAGAACTGGTGGTGGTGGGGGATCGGAGTCGGGGAGAGGGGGTGGTGTGTTGGAGGTTGGAGTGAGGGGAGGTGGCGTGACTGTAGGTGAGGTGGAGGGGGGGGTGAGAAGGAGTAGGAATAGGAGTCCTGGAGGTAATTCTGGGAAGACGCTGAGGTGGTAGGTGCGCGGCAGGTGGTGTGTGGCGTGCGGGTGAGTGTTGGGTCATTGTTGGAGGGTGGGAAGGGACGCATGTGTCTGTTTCTGTAGGTTTGTGGTTGTCCCTGGTGGTCAATCGTGACTTGATAGGGGTTAGGGACTTTGATGATGGTGAAGGGACTGTCAAAACGAGGGGAGGTCTTGGTGGGGGTAGGCAGATGTGCCACGATGACGGAATCTCCTGGTTTGTAGGGGTTGGAGGGGTTAGTGTCGAGTTGCAGGTCTTGTTGTGCATGGAGGTGATGGAGGCATCGTTTGAGGTGGTGTAGGGGGTCAGTGGTGGAGGGTGGGGTGGGAGGTTGGATGTGGTGGCGGAGGGGTAGGAGGAGTGGGGCTTCCCTGAAAACTCGCTCATGGGGGGTGATGCCGTCCTCTATGGGGCACGTGTTCAAACCCCGTTGCACGATTTTGATGTACGCCGGCCAATCGTCATTTCCAGTTTTTACAATTCTCGTCCTTACTTGGTTTAGGAGGGATCTATGACTCCTCTCACAGATGCTGTTTCCCTGTGGCCAGAATGGAGATGAGTGGGAGATGCGGTAGCCAAATATTGATGCGAGTTCCTCCCAGATTTTTCCCGTAAATTCTGGTGCCTGTGGGATTCCGAAATAGGGGAAAACGTGGCGGACTAGAGCGTCGGCAACTGAAATGGCATTGTGGTCTTTAGCGGGGTAAGCGATGATGAATTTGGAGTAAACTTCTACGAAGGTGATGATATATTTGTATCCCGCTTTAGGTGTGAGGGGGCCGATGACATCGAGAGAGAGCAACTGCCATGATCTTTTTGCGGTGAGTTTCCCTGCTGGGCCAGGTGTGCGGGTGATGTCTTTGCTCAAGGCACAGGCACGGCATGTTTGAACAATACTTTTGGCAATGGTGGAGGGGTTAGAGGTCCAATATATATCACTGAAAACTTGCAAAAGTTTCTTTGTACCGAGGTGGATGCCGTTGTTGGCAAGGAGGTGCAGCATTGCGTCATGTGCGGTGGTCAGGTCGAGGATGATGTGGCCGTCTGAGTTGTACAGGTGATCGCCTTGTCGGTTTAGTTTGGCGAACGTGCACTGCGGAATCCAGGTGGGGCATTGTTTATCCTGCCACATTTAAATGAGGACAGGTTTGGGGTGGATAGCATTGATGGGTAGGCAGGAAAGGGCGTCAGCATTGGTGTGTAATTTCCCAGGCTGGTAGGATATTTCAAAATCGATCTCCTCTAACGCTTCTCGCCACCAGATGAGCTGGGCGTTGTTAGTATTGGACTGGCGTAGCCACTGGAGGGATTGGTGGTCGGTGATGATGACATCGTGGGTGCCGGAGATATATGACCAGAAGTAGTCTAACGCACAGATGATTCCGAGGCACTCGTGCTTGGTGGCCGCGTAATTATGTTTGGCCTGATTCAAGGTGCGGCTGGCGCAGGCGATGATGTGCTCGTGCTCATCCTGCACTTGAGCAAGAACAGCCCCTATGGCAATGAGGGAGACGTCAGTGTACAGATGAAAGGGAAGGTTGTAATCTGGAAAGGCAACGATGGGGGCTGAGATGAGTTTTGACTTGAGGTTGTTGAATGCAGCTTCCCTTTCCTCAGTCCATACGAACGGTTCGCCCTTCTTTGTCAGGTCATGGAAGGGCTTGGCGATAACGGCGAAGCCTTTCATGAAGTTAGGCCTAGGAAGGCACAGGTTTCGTGGACATCTTTATGTAGAGGGATGTCGGCTATCGCATGTAGCTTTTCTGGGTCAGGTGAGATGCCCTCGGCTCCGATCACGTGTCCTGGGAAGGGGACGGATTGCTCGGCTAGGATGCATTTGGAAGGCTTGAGTTTTAGTCCAGCCTGGCGTATACGTAGGAAAACTTGTTTGAGGTGGTGTAAGTGGTTGGCCCAGGTGCGGCTGAAGACAATGACGTTGTCGAGATACGCCAGGCAGATTTCCCAGGTTAGACCGCTCAGTACAGACTCCATGAGGCGGGAGAATGTACCTGGGGAGTTGCAGAGTCCGAAGGGAAGGATGTTGAATTCGTAGTGTTTGCCGTTTGAGGTTGAGATAGCCATCTTCTGTTTGTCCTCTGGATGAACAGGGACTTGCCAGTAACCTGACTGTAGGTCTGGCGTGGAGAACCAGGTTGAGCCGTGTAGGGAGTCGAGGGAATCGTCGATTCTCGGGAGGGGCGTGGCGTTCTTGGTGGTGACATCGTTGAGTTTGCAGTAATCCACACAGAACTGCATTGTTCTGTCTTTTTTTTTCTAACTAGCACGACGGGGGAGGACCATGGGCTATTTGAGTTGAAAATGACACCGGCATCAAGCATGTCCTGGATCTGCCGGTCTTCTGCCCGTTGTTTAGGGTTTTAGCGGTGTGATGGTTGGCAAATTGGTGGTCCGGTTGTGTGGATCTCATGGCTGAGGTAAGTAGTGTGGCCAATGTCTGCGGGGCCAGATGAGAAGAGGTCTTGGAAGTCCAGGAGTAACTGTCGGAGGCTGTTAGTTTGGGAAGTGGATAGGTGTGGAGGGAGAGTAGGTAGAGTGGGGTGGTTGGAGGGCGGTGTTGCACAAGGCTCGGCTTCTTCCATGTAGCCTACACTTAGCCCTCGTGGTAGGGTAAGTGGCGTGGCAGCGAGGTTTGCGACACGGATAGTTCGGACATGTGGGGGGAGGAAAGTCGGGGACACTAAACATGACGACAGGGGTCCGGTTGGTAGGGCGGGAGAGAAGAGGACGGAGGTACTGGAGGGTCTGTTTAGTTCTAACCAAGCCTCGTGGTGGGGTTGAATGGTGATATCGGAGGCAATAGCGGCGGGGAAAATTGGAGAGGGAGGTGGCATAGGGTGGATGGAATATGAGGATGGTGAGTGAGGGGATGAGGTGTGGGGTGATAAGGGAGTGGAGTTACATGTGCAGATGGGTTGGGAGGATGACTGTCAGGGGGAGGTGGTATGTATGTGTTGTGTGGATGGGTGGTGGTGTTTTTTTTTTTCTTGGAGGGCGTTGGGGGCTGGACTGAAGTGGAGTCGGCGCTGGTGACAATCAATAGTGGTGTGTAGTTTTTGCAGGAGGTCCAGCCCCAGGTAGCCATCGTATGCACGGCAGGTGGAGTCAAAGATGATGAAGGGACGCGTGGTGGATGTTTGTTGGTGGGTTTCGGTCCACAGGGCCCGAGTTTCCCCACGGATAGGCAGGGGGCCATCCCCTGCATCTACGAGGTTGGCTGAGGTGGGGAGAAGGGGGCTAAAGGCGGATTTGTGGTGGGAGTAAAAGTGTGAATACAGGCATGACCTGGCAGCTCCCGTGTCCACCAGTAGTCTAGCCTTGATCCCGTTCAGGTGTATTTTGTCGTAGATTGGGGGTCTGCAATTGTGTGAAGTGGCCCCCGCCACAGTGGGGAGGTGCGGGGGCGGACCTAAAAATCCATCTGCTGAGTGTTATCCTCTTCATCGGGCTGCTCGTCACCGGGTTCAGGGTAAATGATGGGCGGAGCGTCGTCTTGCGGAGCGTCGTCCTCTAGGGATGAGACTTTCCTGCGCCCCTGTGTGAGGGTCCTGTGTCGGTTCGCCTTAAGCTGCTCCCTGATGTCATGCAGGGGACAGGTACGACTACAGGCAGTAAATCCCCAGGGGTTAATAGAGATGAGGTTGAAATTTTCCCTGGGGTTGGGGCATTTTCTCTGTGGGTGAGCTCTGGGGACGGTGATAGACGGCTCCGTGGTGGGTTGGGCAGGCTGGGTGGGCGGCGTCCTTGCCTTGGGTGGCGGGGTTTTGGTGGTGGGGAATTTACTCACAGCGTGGATAGGTTGTGGCGTAGGGCGGGCGGCAAGGAGCTGTCGGACTAGTTGTAGGTCATGATCCATGTCTCCTGAGGGATCATAGATGGTGAAGCGCTCCCGTACTGTGCTCGGGAGAATCCTCAGCAGGGTGTTAAAGGTGTGTTGATCCCGAGTAGCAGTGGTAGCTTCGGGATAGGCGGCACTGATGAGGCGCCTAGCCTGGATGAAAGTGTCATTGAGGCAGCCGTTGTAGGTGAGGGCGTCGAGTTGTGAGAGGGCGACAACTCTGCCCAGTGAAGGAGTCACTGCCTGTTTCACAATGCGTGAAAATTGGTCCCATGTTAAGTCGGGGACGATTTTTGTGGCTATAGTAGCAATTTTTTTGCCCAGGTTGGGTAGTGTGACAGCTATTTTTTCTCTGTCCGTGTCAAACCCAATGTCTAGGAGAGGTTTTACCATATCCAAGCAAACATCAATGTCATATTGTTCAGGACTGAACTTTGGCAACTGGATGTGAGGTTTGGCTACCACTGTGCAAGTTTCCCTTTTGTGTTCCTGCGTGCTTTACTCGGATCCAGAACCACCGCTGGCCACCAGTGTTATGCGGGATGTTTTTAGTCTGACTCCTCGTCCTAAAAACGCCCACGACTGAGCAGGGTCCTCTTTCCGGGCCGAAAATAAAGCACTCACAAAGGAACAGGGCATAAAAACTAGGCAGTACACCTTAACACATCTATTGTCTTAATTCAATACACTGTTACAATAAAAACAGAGTTACAGGATATGATGGAGACAGGTTTACAGAGTTAGCTGGTCAATATAATGTATCACACACAGCACAGGCAGAGAGTAGAGTTCTGCAGTTATACCTCGATGGTGAGTTGTAATCTCCTTATACCTGTATTATGTCCATAGGCAGAATTAGCATTTAATATCTAAACCAGATGCACTAGGGGTAGAGAGGGCCAGGGGTCGAGAGAGTGAATATTACTATAACTTGTCAGAGTGTGAGTCGCAACACTCGGGATAGTTACTTAGTCGTGGAGACACTGTTCACAGGTTTATGATTTTTCCTCACGCTCTTACTGTTTCTGTATATCCCTGCACCCGTGTTTACTAGTCTTTCCTGTTCTGCCTGGGTATTTGTCTCACTGCGTGTCACTTATATTATTCTGGCCTTACTCTTTTGCTGTCACTGTTTACTCCCGTCTCTGTGGTTTTTCAAGGCACACGAGATGTGTTAAAGTCACTACTTGCCCTTGTTTCCTGGGCTTAACATAGGAGGCGCCCGGGCATGGGAGGGGGCTCTACTGGGGAGCCCTCCTGTAGGAGACAGTGCACTACCCATAGGGGTGTCACTGCCCAGGCCTTCTTTGTCACGGGGGTGCAGGGAGGCTCTCCTATCTGGGGGCCTCGACCTGAGAGGCCCTTGTGCTGGATTCTCGTCGGTGGGGTGCAGGGAGGCTCTCCAACCTGGGGGCCTCGACCTGAAGGGTGGTCCTCGGGACTGGGGCCAAACAGCTGCTGGAGGTGGGCCTGTCGCCTCTTACTCCGGGCAGAGGGTCGTGGGGGAGTGGAGGCCAAATGGCCTGGCTCTGGGGCCCGCCAGTCCGGTCTGGGAGCCCGGGTGCTGCGGTCACCCGTAGGGAGAGGCGCCGTCAGAGGCAGACTGAGGCACCTCTTCTGTCTGGCGTCCATCAGGGACTGGGGCCGACCAGGGGTAGGCGGCAGGACCAACACAGGACCACACCACCATTCCAGCGGCACCTCCAGGGAACCACACCTATGAGTAAGAGAGGGGCGTCCCACGCAGCCGAGAGGTGAAAGTCCGCCCGCGCAAGGGACCTCCTTCTCCGGGAGGACCTCAGGAATCACGGATGAAGGGCGTACAGTGGCCGCTCCTTCCCCCACATGTACAGTGACCGTTGTGGCGGTTCCACAATTCCTAAGGTCCACAGCTGAAGGGTGTATGGTGGCCGCTCCTTCCCCCACACGTACAGTGGCCGTTGTGGCGGTGCTGCTCCCGAAGGAGGAAGAAGCAGATGAGGGGCGTACAGTGGCCGCTCCCTCCCCGGCACGTACAGTAGCCGTTACCATGGGTCTGCCTGTCCCACGGGAAGTAACAAGTGCGTACAGTGGCCGCTCCTTCCCCGGCACTTACAGTGGCCGTTACTGTGGTGTTACTCCCGTAGGAGGAGGAGGTAGTGGATGAGGGGCGTACAGTGGCCGTACCCTCCCCGACACATATAGTGGCCGTTATCGCAGTTCCACTTCTCCTTCCTTTGCCAGTCGGAGTGTGCTCAATAGCTAACACTTCGGTGGTGTTACTCCCGTAGGAGATGGAGGTAGTGGATGAGGGGCGTACAGTGGCCACTCCCTCCTCGACACGTACAGTGGCCGTTATCGCAGTTCCACTCCTTCTTTTGCCAGTCGGAGTGCGCTCAATAGCTAACACTCTGAGGCCGTCTCCAGATGTGGCTGTAGCTGAAGGGTGTACAGAGGCCGCTCCTTCCCCCACATGTACAGCGGCCGTTGTGGCGGTGCTACAGGGGGAAAACAACTGAGGGGCGTCCAGTGGCCGCTACCCCCCCGGTATGTACAGTGGCCGTACCGCGGTGTTGCCTAGGACTGAATGTGGCTCAGTCCCACCCCGAACCTGGTGATGGCTGCCCCACCAGCAGGGTCGTGTCTTTTGCCGGCGTAGCTTCTGTCAGACCGGTTGAGTGACAGAGGGACTTAGGACAGAGAAGCACCGGCGCCCTTCTTGTCCTGGGTTGACCTCTCGGTGATTCGGCCCTCTGTGGTGTCCTCCTGGGGTGGTGGGGAGGCTGCGACTCGGTGGTAGGGTGGGGGGTGGTGGGGTGGTCGGTCCTGCAGCGGCGGGTATTTCACTATGCATGCTCACTGACCCTTGTTTTCTGCCTTGGTGTTCACTCATATAGTGTGTTACTTTATATTATTTCCCTTACTGTTTCACTGTCACTTTTATCACTGTCTCTGGGGTTTACACTTATGCACAACGTGCGAGATGCGTTGAAGTCGCCACTATGTCCCAGGTCCCTGGGCTAACAGAAGTGGTGCCCAGGGGGGGAGGGGGCCCTCCTGGGGAGCCCTCCTGCAGGAGGCAGTGGACCACCTGCAGGGGCATCGTCGCCCGGGCCTGCTTTGACAGGGGGGTGCAGGGAGGCCCTTCCGTCTGGGGACCTCAACCTGATAGGTGGCCCTTGTGTTGGGGCCTCGTCGGTGGGGTGCAGGGAGGCCCTCCTGTCTGGGGGCTTCGACCTGATAGGTGGCCCTCGGGGCCGGGGCCAAACAACTCCAGGAGCCAGGCCTCCCGCCTCTTACTCCTGGCGGATGGCCGTGGGGGAGTGGGGCCCAGACGGCCCTGCTCTGGGGCCTGCTGACTGGCCCTGGGGGTCTGGCTGCAGCGGTCGCCTGCAGGGCATGGCGCCGTCAGGAGTGAACTGCGGCACCTCTTCCGTGGGGCGTCCGTCAGGGGCTGGGGTCGTCCAGGGGTCGGCTGCAGGACTGGGACAGGACCACGCCAACACTCTAGGAACAGCAGCACCTCTGGGGAACCACACCTGGAGGGAGAGAGAGAAGGGCATCCTGCGCAGCCAAGAGGCAGTGGGCCGGCCGCGCAAGGGACCTTCCCCTCCGGGAGAACCCTAGGAACTACGGATGAAGGGTGTACGATGGCCGCTCCTTCCCCCACACATAGAATGGCCGTTGTGGCGGTTCTGCAGCTCCTAAGAGCAGCAGCTGAAGGGCGTACAGTGGCCGCTCCTTCCCCCACACGTACGATGGCCGTTGTGGTGGTGCTGCTCCCGAAGGAGGAAGAGGCAGATGAGGGGCGTACGATGGCTGCTTCCTCCCCGGTACGTACGATGGCCATTACAGCGGCACTGCCTGCCCGACGGGAAGTAACTGAATGGCGTATGGTGGCCGCTCCTTCCCCCACACATACAATGGCCGTTGTGGTGGTGTTACTCCAGTAGGAGGAGGAGAAAGTGGATGAGGGGCGTACAGTGGCCGCTTCCTCCCCGACACGTACGATGGCCGTTGTCGCAGTTCCACTTCTCCTTCCTTTTGCCTGTCGGTGTGAGCTCAATAGCTGCTGCACCGAGGCTGTCTCCAGGTGGGTCTGTAACTGAAGGGCATATGATGGCTGCTCCTTCCTCCACATGTACGATGGCCGTTGTGGTGGTGTTACAGAGGGAAACAACTGAGGGGCGTACGATGGCTGCTCCCTCCCCGGTACATACGATGGCCGTATCCGTGGTGTTGTTTGGGACTGTTTCTGGAGCAGTCCCACCCCGAACGTGGTGAAGGCTGCTCCGCTCGCAGTGTTGTCTCTTCTTCCTGTGTGGTTGTTGTTGGGTCGGTTGCACGGAAGAGGGACTCAAGGTAGGGGCACCCCAGCGTCCTTCTTGTTCTGGGTCAGTCTCACCCTGACCTGGCCTGCCGTGGTGTCCTCCTGGGGTGGTGGTGGGGCTGGGAGTCGGCACTGGGGTGGGGGGTGGCGGGGTGGCTGTTTCGGCAGCGGCAGAGGTGTGTATTTTACAACTATAATCCTTGGGCTGCAGATATGAAATAATAGTATCACGCAGGATACTGTACAAGACCAGATTGGTTAGGGGGAACTAAAATACGTGAGCTGCAGCATAGCGCCCCCGGAAACTCCCCGACACCCCCACCAGGACCCCATGGAGGAGCTACAGCCGAACCTCAAGACACAGTGTGACAACGGCACAAGTCAGCCTGGGCCATGCGCCCCTATGACATGCAACCGCCTCACCGTCGCCCTAGCAGACATAGGACACTACCTTCGGGGAGAGGAACCGCCGGATCAGATTGGGGTGGAGCTGTCTATCCAGCTCCAAACAGTGCCCCTCAGGAGTTAGCCTGTAGCCATTCCCGCCTTCAATAGGAGTGTGCCTGTAGCCTCTCCGAAGGTGTCTTCCTCTTTGGGACTGCTGGTAGCCGCCCGCCCCTCGTAAGGGAATTGGTGAACAACCGACCTGAGGGTAACCAGGAGACTGCCGGTAGCTGCTCCCGCCTTCGTCAGAAAGTGTTCTTCCAGAGACGGCCTGCAGCCGCCCTACACCCCCTCCTGCAGGAGTCGGCTTGTAGCCGCTCCTTCTCCTGGCAGAAGGAGACGGCCTGTACTCACTCTCACCTTCGTCAGACGGCCGGTAGCCGCGCCGAAGGTGTTGCCCCCGAGTCGTCCTGTAGCTGCTCTTCCCTCTGATAGGAGACGGCCTGTAGTCGCTCCCACCTTCGTCAGATGGCCGGTAGCCGCTCCGAAGGTGTTGCCCCCGAGTTGACTTGACTTGTAGCCGCTCCTCCCTCCGGCAGAAGGAGACAGCCTGTAGTCGCTCCTGCTTTCGTCAGACCAGTAGCCGCTCCTTCCTCTGGCAGAAGGAGACGGCCTGTAGTCGCTCCCGCCTTCGTCAGACGGCCGGTAGCCACTCCAAAGGTGCTGACCCCGAGTCGGCCTGTAGCTGCTCTCCCTCCCTCCTGCAGGAGTCGGCCTGGAGCCACTCCCACCTTCGTCAGACGGCCAGTAGCCGTTCTGAAGGTGCCCAGAGGCATGCTGATTCCCCCATTCAGGCCATGGCCAGTAGCCGGGCCTTGTTACCTCATAGCCGCGCCCTTGCAAAGCCATGGCTAGTAGCCGGGCCCCACTGCCAGAGACAGGCGAGAGCAGTGCCTCCGCCCCAGCATGAGACGAGGGCCCGGACTCCCACCGCAGGGGATGCAGGAGGATTCCAGAGAGGCCCTAATGCCTCCCCTGGCCTCAGTTCCCTACGCCTGGCCCTGGAGAAGACCCACCTGATGGACCCTGATTCAGGTCGTTGCCGCAGTCCCTCTCTGACGGCGCCTCTTGACTCTGGGGGCCGCAGCCCTAGGGTACTCCAGGCCCTCCTCAGGACGCACGGGCGAGACCTCCCTATGCCCCAACGGTGGAAGACCACCTTCGGCCGAGACCTGAGCCAGAGATTTCTGGACCTGTTTGGCCCTAGTCCAGAGGGCCACACCCCTGTACCCAGCCCGGAGAATGCGGGCCCCTTCACCACCTGCAGCCCTGGACGAGAGAAGATGCCCCTGCGAGTCGTCCCGTGCCCGCTTGGCATGCCCTCCCCTGGTGGTGCCCCAGTCCAGACAGAATTGTCGCCGGTGTGTCTCCCTGCCGCCCCCACTGTATAAGCGACTCATGTTAAGTGTGATATTGCCCCAAGTTATTGTAACAGAGATATAGTGACATAGTGCACCCCGAATAACAGGTCAAGTGTTCACGAGAAAATAGAGGGGGAATGAATGATACCACGGGACGGACTAATAATAACAAGTGCAGAGTCTAAGTGCTGGTGAATTAGACTCACAGAGAGATGCCCTTGTATGAAATCAGTAAGACGCCCAACCCGAGGGGTTCACATTAGTAAGATATCCAAATGTCCCTTGCTACCAGAAAATAGTAAAGAGAAAGTGTTAATAATACCCTCCCCCTCATATTACGGAACTATAAACATAACGAGACTCTCAGTGCCTTACACCCTCCCTTAGTAAATCTCCTCTCGGCATTCGACGCGTATGTGAAAACCTGGACTAGTGTTATAATAAATTACCAAAACCCCCTTGCTACCAGAAAATAATAAGTCAAACTCCTTATCATCCATTCCCACTAGATACTACTATAACTATAATTGGACCCTCAGTGCGTCACCCCTTCCCCCCCCCCCGTGTAAGACTCCCCCTCGACTCCCCCACGTGCACCGCGACCCTGTGTTCTAAGTAAACCTGTACACTAAACCTAGAGTGTTAGCATCAATGCCTGTTAAACTAGTATCCTGCGAGATACTGATTATCTAGTTAAGGTTTAACATTCACCAAATACTGTGTTGTACTATCTGATGTTTTGTCCTGTGTCTGACTGAAGTAATACATGTGTAAAGGTTATGGCCTGGAGGTTTTGTGTCCTACCTCTCTCTTATTTACATTAAGCCCCAGTCTTGAAAGAGGACCCCGCTACACGTTAGGTGTTCTAGGACCGAGGAGTTGGGCCCTTTTCACCTTGCATTACACTGGTGGACAGCGGTGATTCTTGACCCGGGCAGAAAAGAGAGGTAGATAAGAAATATTTGGCAAAATGGCAACAAAACCACTCGTGCAATTACCCAAGTTTGACCCCGACCAGTATGATATACACACATATCTGGCGATCATTAAACCCTTACTGGATATTGGCTTTGATAATGACCAGCAAAAAGTCGCAGTCACACTTCCACTATTGGGCAAAGCGGCGGCGAACATAGCACCGAAAGTCGTCCTGGAGCTCACCTGGCAGAACTTTACAAAGTTCGTTGTTCAGGCCATCACCCCATCATTAGGGAAAGTGGTGGCTCTATCCCAACTGGATAGCTTCTCATTCAATGGGGATATAAATAATACCCTGATACAGGCAAGACGCCTAGTTACTGCTGCATACCCGGAGGCAGATGAGGAAACCGGGATCAGCACACGTTCAACACTCTTCCCAGAGTGCTTCCGAGTGTTGTTAAACAACACTTTATGACCCAAATGGAGACATGGAGAGAGATGTCCAGCTCATATGGCGCCTCCTGACTGCCTCCCCTGCACCCCAGCCAACTAATATGAACAAATTTTACACTCAACCCCCGGCTCCCCCACTCATGCCACGTCAGCCCTTGCCTCACACCAACCCCACTTTGGCGCCGAGCCCGCCTAGGACACACTCCTCCCGCCGGCGCCCCACCCACCGGGAAAACCCGAACCTGATTCTAGTGAATTCATGGGAATTCACAGCCTGCAGCTCCCGGTGTCCCCTACGTGACATACGGGACCAGCTTAAGGTTGCCCACCGCAAGCCCACGGCCCTGGATTCACATAACGTGTCCTCTCTGGAGGACGAGGCCCCAGAAGACGAACTGGCACCCATAGGGGAGCCCCATCCTGGGGAACAGGAACAGGAGCAGGAAGATGGAAGCCCTAGACAACTGGATTTTTAGGCCTGACCCCGCACCAACCCACGGTGGTGGGGGCCATTACCCCTAAATATCGCCCCCCAGTGTACCACAAGATGAAATTGAATGGTGTGAAGGCCAGACTGTTAGTCGATACGGGAGTGGCCAGGTCCTGCCTTTACAGCCACTATTTCTCCCGCCATAAATCGACCTTTGGCCCGCTCCGCCCCACTGCCACTCATCTTGTGCATGTGGGGGATGGCTGCCTGCCCATCCATGGGGAGACATGGGCCCTACGGGTCAAAGCCCACCAGCCGGTGTCAACCCAACACCAATTCATTATTTTCGACTCCTGCCAGAGCTACGACGGGAACATAGGACTGGACCTACTCCAGAAGCTCGGAGCTACAATAGACTGCCGCTACCGGCAGCTCCAGTTTCGTGCCCCACCCAACCCCACCCAGGCCGTTTGCACCAGTAAGTCCCGGCCCCGGCCAGAAGATTCGCTCCCTCCTCCCCTTCCTTGCCCCCCTCCTCCCCTTCCTCAACCCCCCTCCTCCCCCCATGCCCCCCTCACCACCCCTCCTCCCTCTTTCCCAGCAACCATCTCTGCCGCCATTACCATTCCTCCCCACCACGAGGCCTGGGTACCCCTTAACCGGCCTTCTGGTCCCTCTGTCTTATTCTCCCCCTTCCTCCTGCCGGGAGCCCTCTCCGCCTGCCTATTATCTCCCACTTTTCTCCCCCCACATCACACTGCCATCCCCATTGCTAACCTTGCCCCTTCCTCCTTGACCCTCCCAAAAGGTCTCATCATCGGAGAGATGGAGGAAGCCGAGCCCTGAGCCCCCCCCTCCTCCCACTCCCCCGCCCCTCTGCCACCCATCCCTGACCATCTCTCCGCCCAGCAGTCAGACACCCTACACCGCTTTCTGGATTTTCAGGATCTGTTCATAGCAGGACCAGCAGACATAGGACGCACCACGTACCTGTCGCACGAGATTCACACGACAGGCCCACCCATTAGACAACCTTCGTGATGGAAAAATCCCCGACAAAGGGAGGAAGAGGACCGCCAGGTGCGCGAAATGGTAGAGGCTGGCATCATTTCCCCCTCCACCAGCCCCTGGTCGTCCCCCGTCATTCTAGTGAAAAAGAAGGACGGCACGATGCGATTTTGCATTGATTACTGCTGCCTGAATGACGTCACCATCAAAGATGTCACCCCCCTTCCACGAATCAACGATTCCTTAGATTCCCTTTACAGGGCGTCTTGGTTTTCCACCCATGACCTTCAGTCTGGATATCAGCAAGTCCCCGTGCATCCAGAAGACCGAGGCAAAACGGCCTTTTCAACAAGCAACGGCAAACATTACGAATTTAATGTCCTGCTGTTCGGCCTCTGCAACGCCCCTGACACCTTCTCCAGGCTGATGGAATCTGTCCTTAGCGGCCTCACCTAGGAAATATGCCTGGCACACTTAGACGACGTCATCGTCTTTAGCCATACCTGGGCCGACCACCTGCAGTGCCTCTGCTGAGTCTTCACTAGAATTCGCCAGGCAGGCCTCAAACTCCGGCCCTCTAAGTGCGTCCTGGCCGCTAGGATTGTCTCGTTTCTGGGACATGTTATTTCCCAGGCAGGAATCTCTCCAGACCCCGACAAGCTCCACGCCATAGCAGACATACCTCCACCACAGGACGTCCATGGCATCCGTGCCTTCCTGGGACTAACGTCCTACTACTGCTGCCTCGTGAAGGGATTCGCCCACATTGCAAAGCCCCTTCACGACTTGACCAAGAAAGGGGAGCCGTTCCTCTGGACAGAAGAAAGGCGAGCTGCTTTTCAACAACTCAAGGACAAGCTCGTCTCCACCCCCATCGTAGCCTTCCCCGATTATTCTCTTCCCTTCTGCCTCTACACCGATGTTTCCCTCTCCGCCATAGGCGCCGTGTTGGCCCAGGAGCAAGCCGGCCGGGAACACATCATCGCCTGCGCCAGCCGCACCCTGAATCAAGCTGAGAGGAGCTATGCCGCAACCAAGCGGGAATGCCTCGGCATAGTATGGGCTCTCCACCACTTCAGGGCTTATCTTTCTGGGACCCAAGTCACTATCATCACGGACCACCAGTCTCTCCAGTGGTTACGCCAATCTGATTCCCATAACGCCCAACTCATCAGGTGGCATGAGACCCTGGAAGAATTTCATTACGAGATCTCCTACAGGCCTGGAAAACTCCACAATAATGCGGATGCCCTTTTCCGCCTCCCCGTCCACACCATACAGCCAGAAACAGACCTCCTGCAACAATGGCGCCGCAAGGAGTGACCTCCTTGGATCCCCTCCCACCTGTTCAGCAAGCTATACTGGCAGGGTCATATCCTCCTGGCCCCCGAAATGGTGCTTGACACCTTAAGCCACCTTCATGCCCATAACGGCATCCATCTGGGCACCAAGAAACTACTGCCGGTGTTCAACGACACATACTGGGCACCAAACCCCTCCACCATCGCCAAGGAAATCATTGAAAGTTGCTGCGCCTGTGCACTGGGGAAAGATATCACAAGAACCGCAGGACCCTCGGGCCACATCACCACCCACAAGCCCTGGCAACACATAGCAATTGATGTAGTGGGCCCCTTCCCTCCAAAATCAGGGTACAAGTATGTGATCACATTCGTGGACACATATTCAAAATTTGTTGTAGCATGCCCAGCCAAAGAGCATCATGCCATCACCGTCACTGACGCCCTGCTCCGACATGTGTTCCCTTATTTTGGCATTCCACAGACCATCCATTCGGACAATGCCTCAGAGTTTACCGGAAAAGTTTGGGAAGAGCTCGCCAGAACATTTGGATACAGGATCTCCCACTCCTCTCCTTACTGGCCACAGGGAAACGCAGTGTGTGAACGTAGCCATCACACCATCATGTATCAATTGCGCATATGCATCGAGGCTACAAAAGACAACGACTGGCCTGCTTATGTAAAAATTGTTCAGTGGGGCATAAATTCCTGCCCCCAAGAAGACGGGGTTTCCCCCTATGAGAGGATATTCGGCGAGGCCCCCCTTCTATTGCCACTTTGCCAACACCCACAGCCACTCACCTCTGCTCCAACCACAGATCCATTACACCACCTGAAAGGCCGACTGGTCCACCTACAGAGAAACTTAGACCTCAGCCCCGACACAGCCCCCCAACCCTTTACACCCTGGCGACACCGTCATCATCGCCCAACTCCCCACCCCACGGAAACTGGCCCCCACTCCACGGGATCCCATACGTCCCCAACCCCCATCAAGTTGTCGTCGACTATCACAGCGCCCCACGCACCCTCCGGAACCGCCACGTATGCCCCTTCCACACCCCCACCCCTGCTGCCCCAGCCCCACATCCCCAACCTCCTCCTGCCCCCGCGCCACCTCCCACGTCCACATACGAATGCTACATTTCCTCCTCACCCTCCCCCTCCACCCCCCCTACCACCTCAGCCTCCCTGGCCACCACCACCCCCACACCTCACCTGACATCTCACCTGCCACACCACCTCCCACCGCTCTCCCTCACCACTTCCTCCTGCCACTCCATCCTCGCCGCCCAGCCCCCCATGTCCCGCCCACGCCACCACACCTTCACCACACCCAACTACCACCACCTCCTGCCCACCACCCTTACAGACGCCCACTCCAACATCGTCACATCCCCCACACCCAACGGCATGTACTGCCCGACTGCGCCCACCCCGCACGCCCACCTCCCCACCCACTCCCACCCTCAAGACCACAACCACCCACTCGGGCCGCCTCTGACGCCCACCCACCCGATACACCCTTTCCCCTACGCCACACGCCTCCCCACAACTTCACACTGTCATGCTACACCAGGCCCAGATCTCCACCATCTATACTCCCCAGAGACCCCACGCCGCATTACCGCGGCACAAAACCCGGCTCCTACCCTCGTTGTCCAGCATACAGCACCACACCACATCAGCAGCAACATCCACCAAGATGAAAGTGCGACGGGCAGTATGGGCACCTACCCTCGGCAGGAACCACCGGCTCTGAGGGCAACACCACCTACTCCACCTCCTTACACCCTCCCTTAGTAAATCTCCTCTTGGCATTCGACGCATATGTGAAAACCTGGACTAGTGTTATAATAAATTACCAAAGCCCCCTTGCTACCAGAAAATAACAAGTCAAACTCCTTAACATCCATTCCCACTCGATACTACTATAACTATAATCGGACCTTCAGTGCGTCACCCCTCCCCCACCCGTGTGAGACTCCCCCACGTGCACCGCGACCCTGTGTTCTAAGTAAACCTGTACACTAAACCTAGAGTGTTAGCACCAATGCCTGTTAAACTAGTATCCTGCGAGATACTGATTATCTAGTCAAGGTTTTATCATTCACCAAATACTATGTTGACTCTCTGCTGTTTTGTCCTGTGTCTGACTGAAGTAATACGAGTACACGTTAAGGTTATGGCCTGGAGTTTTTGTGTCCTACTTCTCTCTTATTTGCACTAAGCCCTGGTCTCGAAAGAGGACCCCGCTACACGTTAGGTGTTCTAGGACCGAGGAGTCAGGTCCTTTTCACCTAGCATTACACCTGGGAACAACACTTGAGCTAGACACTTGTGTTGGTGGGGGAGTTTAGATTTCCTAGGCCGGTGGTGGTGGTTATCTCGATTTTCCAGGGTAGCGTTAATATTTAACACTGGACCTAAGCGTGACCATATCGAGACGTTCCGTCACTGTTGCATAGAGTGTTCACTGTACCTTGGCCCGTAGATCACTTTGACTTTACTTTATTATGTACCGGCGTGGAGCTGGCGGTACTGGAACTTCAACTCAGGGGCCTATGTATGATTTTCACTGTCTTACGGCGGCGCTGTACACTATGATAGGCCCGTCCTTCACTGTCTTCCTATTGCACTATCTTTTCCACCACTTTCTTTTATGCTCTAACCACCGGCCCACTCCTACACTGTCTGTATGCTGCGTGTGTTCACTTTCACTCAGTCAGGTCAGACATATCACAGGGTGGCTAGGTCCCGGGGGCGGGGGACAGCGCATAGGGCTATTCTCTCTCGTCCGGGGCTGCTGGGGGCGTAGGGGCCTGAGGCTTCTGGGCTCAGGGTGGGAGTCTGGCCCTCTGGGCTGGGGCCGAACAGTCGCCAGAACTTCTGAGTCAGGTGCCTGAGAGAGGATGAGGATCTCCGGCGTCTGGGTGCAGGGAGGTCCCGCCTGGGAGTCTGAGGGGCAGTCGGGAGGCTGTGGTCCCCGCAGGTTGGGGACGCTGTCAGGAGTGAGCTGCAGTGTCGGCCAGCATCGGGGGCTGTCAGGGGCGCCTCCACCAGATGTAGGGAGGAGAGCCTGGTGGTGGTCACAGGGCCTCTCCAATACTCCTCCAGGCTGGGAGCTCCCTCCAAGTCGTGGGTAGGTGGACCGGGCTCAGCACCTGATGAAGGAGTGGCTACAGGCCGTCTCTGGCGGTAGGGCCCGGCTACTGGCCGTGGCTGTCTCGGGACACCTTCGGAGCAGCTACCGGCCGCCTCCTGCAGGAGGATAGAGTGGCTACAGGCCGACTCTCCAGGCACACCTTCAGAGCGGCTTCCGGCCATCTCCTGATTGAACTTCGGAACAGCTTCAGGCCATCTCCTGTAGGAGGGTGAGCGGCTGCAGGCCATCTCTCCATGGGGCACCTTCCGAGCAGCTACAGGCCATCTCTTGACGAAGGCAGTAGCGGCTTCAGGCCGTCTCCTCTTTTCCTCCAGAGCAGCTTCAGGCCAACTCCTGTAGGAGGGCGAGCAGCTGCAGGCCGTCTCTCTGAGGGGCACCTTCCGAGCGGCTTCAGGCTGTCTACTGACAAAGGTGGGAGCGGCTTCAGGCCGTCTCCTAGTTTCTTCCAGAGCGGCTTCCAGCCGCCTCCTGTAGGAGGGTGAGTGGCTATCGACCGTCTCAGGGGTGCTGTTAGGAACTGGAGAAACAGTTCCACCCTGGTCTGATCTGTGGGCAGCTCCCCCAGCAGGTCGTCTTGTATTCCTGCTATGGTGGTGGCGGGTGAGTTCCCTGTCATAGGGACGCGCGGCCCGGGTGGACTTAAGCCGTTTCCACCTGGAGCTCATTCACGCTGTGTACACTCCTCCGTGGGCTCCTTCTGGTGGCTTGTTGCGGTCTGTTTTGATGTCCTGCTGCATTTTACCACCGTCAGTTGGGAAAAAGTCATGGCCTCGTGACTGGAGGTGATAAACTATTGTATCGTAGGTGGGGTAGACTGACTGGAGGTGTTGGAGGAGGGAGTGCCAGGCTGTGGTAGCAGGATTTTCTTCGTGCTGTTCGTCGCAAGTGATGAACAGGGTGGATTGGTCGGTGGAGGAGCAGAGGAGGCATGGGAGGTGGCAAGATCCTCAGACACACCGTTTGCACCCGAAGGGCGGTGCCCATACGGCTTGGCGGATCTTCATGGTAAGTGTCCTCTCGGGTGCTGGGCTGTGCTGAATGCTGGAGATGGAGGGCAAGTGTGGAGTTTTATGCTGGGGTAATGTGGCATGGAGTCTCTGGGGAGTATAGGTGGTCGGGATCTGAACGTAGTGTATCATGTATGTGACAGGGCTTAAAGGTAGGGGTTGGCATGTGAATTTGCAGTGAGGCGGGTGGGGTGGGATAGTGGGCATATCGGGCAGGTAGGCAAGAGAGGCGGCCAGAATGGGTAGTGGTGGTTCTGAGGGTGGGTGTGGGCGACGATGGGGGCTTGCAGCGTCGGCCCGCTTGTGATGGGCACGGGGCACGGGCGGTTGGTTTGGGGGTGGTCAGTGGGTGGATAGTGCAAGGTGGGGAGTGGGGGGGTGGGTGTAGGGGTTGGTGGTGGGGCAGGTGTGTGGGCAGCTCTGGTGGAAGCAGGGATAGGAGCTGGGATAAGTGAGACCGAGGGGGTGCGGGCAGACGGCAGTTGGTGGGTTTAGTTGTCGGAGGGGGACGAAGGTTGAGGCGGGGTTATGGTGGGTGGCGAGGGTGCGGGGGCGTGGGTGGGACACTTGGTGTTGGGCGTGGTGGCCCGTGTACTAGGTGGTGATGGGGTGTGGGAGGTGTGGGTGATCGGTGGTGTTGGTGAGTTGTCAGATGAGGTGATGGACGTGGCAGGGGGTGAGGTGGGGGCGGCGGGGGAGGGAGAGGGAGAGAGAGAAGGGGAGGGGGAGTTATAGCAGTCATAGGAGGTAGAGGAAGGTTGTGCGGGACCGGAGGTTGGGGGTGTGGATAGGGCGGACATGCCTGTTTGTGAGAGTGCGGGACGTGCTGTGGTATTCTACAGTCACCTGGTAGGGGTCAGGGATGTGAGTGATGGTGCGTGACCCCGTAAATCGCGGGACAAGCTTGTGGGGAGTGGGGAGCTGTGCGATCATCACAGTATTGCCTGGCTTGTAGGGGTTGGAGGCGGTGTCAGGGTGGAGGTCCAGGTTGTTTTGGAGGTGCGTCAGGCATCGTTTGAGGTGGTGTAAGGGGTTGGAGGTGGGGGTGGAAGCGGGGGCTTGCAAGTGCTGCTGAAGGGGCAGGAGGAGGGGTGTTTCTCCTAACTCGCTCGTAGGGTGAGATACTGTCCTCTCGGGGGCAGGAATTAATGCCCCATTGCACAATTTTTATGTGGGCGGGCCGGTTGTCATTTTTGGTGGCTTCTATCCAGGTGCGGAGTTGATTCATTAGAGTACGATGCAGGGTTGAATCAAACACTGATTTCTTAGAGGTCAAATACAAATACATATACTTGTGACAGTATGATGCGAAAATACAAACACAAATATTTTTATTCCTTGTTATGCTGAGTGTTTTTAGGGCGAGGAGTCGACCTAAAAACACTAGCGACTGAGCGAGGTCCTCTTTCCGGACCGGAAGTAAAGCACCAACAAAGGAACAGGACATAAAAACTAGGCAGTACACCTTAACACATCTATTACCTTAATTCTAAAACCGTTACAATATGATACAGAGTGATATTTAGGATATAGGATACAGAGACACAGAGTTACGTTAGGATGACACGGGATACTCAACACACAATATGATCACATATAACAATGGCTTGTGGTTCTATAAGTGGGGGTGATTGTCTTTCATCAAAGCCCAAAATATCTATACTCACAGTACTAAAAGGAATACACAAGATTAAGAGTCTGGGGGAGGAGTATTACTATAAGAAAGGCAGGGTCCGGATCATGACACTCGTCTTGGTTAACTAGGCGCGGCGACACTCTCCTTGGGGTTTCAGGTTTCCCGCGCACCTGACTGCCGTTCACACTGACGGGGAAACTCCTCTATTCTGGGAGGGGGACAACACTTGACTTACTATTATTGAATTACTTTCTTTTAAGGGGGCATGTGAGTTTATTGGGATTACTAACACTTATCTGTTGACTTCCTCTGGATCGCACTATGTCACTCTGTCACTGCTCCTGTTCCACTTTCTCTGGTATCTTTAGGTCGAAGGGGCGTCACTGATCTACCCGTTTTTCCTGGGTTAATTCACTCTGTCACTATAGTTGGGGGGGGGGACCTCCGGGGACTCTACCCATGGTGGGCGATGCACTACCCGCAGGGGGAGTCACTACCCGGGTCCGTTCCATCGGTGAGTTGCAGGGAGGCCCTTCTATCTGGGGGCCTCGACCTGGGGTAGACCCTCAGCTCAGGGTCTCGTCGATGCGGTGCAGGGAGGCCCGCCTGTCTGGGGCCTCGACCTGGAGTGGTGGCCCTCGGGACTGGGGCCAAACAGTTGGAGGAGGCGGGTCTGGCGTCAGAGGCTCCGTGGTGTGAGGAGGTCAGCGTTACTCACGCTGGTAGGCTGCTGGGCTCGCCTGGGGGTCCTGGGGCTGCAGAGGTCTCCCAGGGGACGCGCCGAAAGGTTTGGGCTGTGGCCTCGTCTCCTGCTGGTGCCTGGAGAAGACAAGAATTTCCCAGGAGTAGGAGGCAGGCCCGGACTGGGACTTTGCCTCCGCTCCGGTGACACCTTCGGGGCAACTCTCCCGAGTGGTGTCCAGCTATTCCCACAGGGGAACGCTGAAGGTAGAGGGCACACGGAGACCGTGTTCTCTCTTATATACAGGGAGGATAGCACGGAGGCGACTCTCTCTCCTGTCTCCGTCACAGCCGTGGCTCCAGGTTGCTTTACCCTGGGACCCACTTTTGACTTTCTACTAGGGACTCTTACCCTTGGGGTGGCAGAGGGTACTGACCCCTCGTGGCTCACTATTGGGTGTGTGGCAGAGGGTGGTGTTCCCTCGTGGCTCACTGTGGCAGAGGGTACTGGCCCCTCGTGGCTCACTATTGGGTGTGTGGCAGAGGGTGGTGTTCCCTTGTGGCTCACTGTGGCAGAGGGTACTGGCCCCTCGTGGCTCACTATTGGGCCTCCTGTTTGTGGCAGAGGGTATTTCTCCTTCGTGGCTCACTGTGGCAGAGGGGACTGGCCCCTCGTGGCTCACTATTGGGTGTGTGGCAGAGGGTGGTGTTCCCTCGTGGCTCACTGTGGCAGAGGGTACTGGCCCCTCGTGGCTCACTAAAGGTGTGGCAGAGGGTGGTGTTCCCTCGTGGCTCACTGTGGCAGAGGGTACTAGCCCCTTATGGCTCACCAAAGGTGTGGCAGAGAGTGGTGTTCCCTCGTGGCTCACTGTGGCAGAGGTGGGGACACCTCGTGGCTCACCAAAGGGCCTCCTGCCCTTGAGGGGTGTAACTATGGCCGTCGCCAAAAAGCTACTAGGGACTAATTTTTTATCAGTCCCACCCCACTGCTGTCGATGGTTAGCCCGCCAGTGAGGTTGTCTTGGATCCAGGCTCACCTGGCGTCGGGGCAGTTGCGGGGAGAAGGGGCACAGGTCAGTGGTGGTTGGGTGACCCTCTTGCCCTGGGTCATTAGCCCCCCCGTTGTCCCTTCCTAGGGTGGTGGGGTGGGGGGTGGTGGGGTGGAAGGTCCGGCGGCGGGCATTTTACCACCGTCGTCTGTGAAAAAGTCACGACCCCGTGACTGCAGGTGGTAGGTGGTGGTAGTGAACGTCTTGTTGATCGGGGTGAGGTGTTGCAGGAGGTTCATCCAGTGGTTGGTCATGGTGTTTGGTTCTTGGGCTGGGTTGAAAAAGAGGCGGATGGAGGATGGGCGGTTTGTGTGGCGTAGGCGGCGATGAAGCTGGGGTGTCTGTCGGATCTTGATGGGTGGCTGGTTGTAGGGTAGCCAGTGGATTCGGGTGATCCTCATCTTGGTGGTTGGTGCCTGGTGGGACGGCAGTAGCTGAATGCTGGAGAGTGTTGGTGGGTAGGTGCTTTTATGGGGAATGGGTCTGTGGGTGGAGGATTTCACTTTAGGGAATTGGGATTTGTGGGTTTTCCATCGTGCTT
Organism: Coenobita brevimanus; assembly: GCF_032717465.1. NCBI lineage: Eukaryota > Metazoa > Arthropoda > Malacostraca > Decapoda > Coenobitidae > Coenobita > Coenobita brevimanus. The sequence continues at coordinate 28,415,412 of NC_136967.1, forward strand.
GGTGGAGAGGGAGGGTGATGGGGGAGGTGTTTGGGGGAGGAGGGGTTTGTGGTGGTGGGTGGCGGGCTGGGCGTTTACTGGGGGGTGGTGTTGGGATGTATCTGGATGGTGGGCGTGAGAGGCGACCAGACCTGGTAGTGGTGGTGGTGAGTGTGGGTGTGGGTGGTGAGGGTGGTTGTGCACGTGGTGGTGGTGAGGGTGTGCGGCTGTTGGGGGGTGAGGTGGGTGGCAGTGCGGTGTGGCGGGTATAGTGGGCATGGTCGCAGGGGAGGGGGGGAGAGTTTGATGGGGTAGTATGGGCGTGGTGCGGGTGCAGGTGGCAGGGGGTTGAGGAGTGCGGTTTGAGGAGGTAGTGGCTTGGGGCGGCGGTGGTGAGGCAGGTGGTGGAGGCGACGTTGTGTGGGGGGTGGTAGAGGGAGGGGTGGGAGGCGATGCTGGGCGGGGTTGGTGATCGGGGCGGTGGATGTGGTGAGTCAGGATCAGGTGTGTTGGGGGGGTGGTGTGGTTGTAGGTGAGGTGCTGGGTGGGGGTGAGAAGTAGTAGGAGTAGGAGTTTGGGGGGTAATTCTCGGAAGTGTTGGTGTGGCCAGGTGGTCGGGGAGAGGTGCGGGGCGCGCGGGTGTGGGGGTGGTCATTGTTGGGTGGGTGGAAGGGTCGCACGTGGCGATTCCGATACGTGCATTGTTGGCCTTGCTGATTGATGATTACTTGATATGGGTTGGGGACTTCGGTTATGGTGAAGGGTCCGATGAATCGGGGTGAGATCTTATTTGGGGTAGGGAGTTGTGGCACTACAATGGATTGGCCAGGTTTGTAGGGGTTGGTGTGGTTGGTGTCGGGCGTAAGGTCCTGTTGTGTTTGCAGGTAGTGGAGGCGGCGTTAGAGGTGGTGGAAAGGGTCTGTAGTGGAGGGCGGGGTGGGTGGCTGGAGGTGGTGGCGGAGTGGGAGGAGGAGCAGGGTTTCCCCGAATACTCGCTTGTGTGGTGTTATGCCGTCTTCTCGTGGGCATGTGTTTAGGCCCCATTGGACAGTTTTGACATGAGCAGGCCAATCTTCATTCCCTGTTTGCATGATGCGAGTGCGGACCTGATTGAGGAGGGAGCGATGACTTCTTTCACAGATGCTGTTGCCTTGGGGCCAGAAGGGGGATGAGTGGGAGATGTGGAACCCGAATATTTTTACTAATTCTTGCCAGACTTTTCCTGTGAATTCTGGTGCATTGTTGGAGTGTAAGGCCTGGGGAATGCCAAAGTATGGGAATACGTGGCGGGTTAGAGCATCTGCGACGGATACTGCACTGTGATCTTTTGCGGGGCATGCTATTATGAACTTGGAATAGACGTCAACGAAGGTAATTATATATTTATATCCTGCTTTGGGCGTGAGGGGTCCGACGACGTCGAGGGAAAGTAGTTGCCAGGGTTTTGTTGCTGTTAGTTTTCTGGATGGGCCTGGTGTGCGGGTGATATCTTTTCCTAGAGCACAGGCACGGCAGGATTGTATAATGTCCTTGGCGATGGTGGTGGGTTTTGGTGTCCAATACATGTCATTGAACACTTGAGTGAGTTTCTTAGTGCCCAGGTGAATGCCATTGTTGGCGTGAAGGTGCAGCATGGTTTCGTGGGCGGTGGTGGGGCTTAGGACGATGTGTCCGTTGAGGTTGAACAGGTGTTCGCCGTGCAGGTGGAGTTTGCTGAAAATGTTTGGCGGGATCCAGGTAGGGCGTTGCTTATCTTGCCACATTTTGATCAGGTCTGGTTCTGCTGAGATGGCGTTGATAGGTAATCTTGATAGGGCGTCGGCATTCGTGTGGAGCTTGCCTGGACGATACGATATTTCAAAGTCGTATTCCTCGAGTTTCTCGCCATCTTGTGAGCTGTGCATTTATGGTGTTGGATTGGCGCAACCACTGTAGGGACTGGTGATCAGTAATGACGATTACATGGATGCCTGAGATGTACGAGCGGAAGTACTCGAGTGACCAGATAATTCCTAGGCATTCACGTTTGGTGGCCCCGTAATTCCTTTCCGCAGAGTTTAGGGTGCGGCTGGCACAGGCGATGATGTGCTCGCGGCCGTCTTGGACTTGTGCAAGGACCGCCCCTATGGCGTGGAGTGAGACGTCGGTATACAAGCGGAACGGCAGGTTGTGGTCTGGGAAGGCGACGACTGGGGCGGAGGTGAGTTTGACTTTGAGGGTGGTGAATGCATTGTTTCTGGGTTCTGTCCAGACGAAAGGTTCTCCTTTTTTTGTAAGGTCGTGCAAGGGTTTGGCGATGTTCGCGAAACCTTTCACGAAACGCCGGTAGTAGGAGGTTAATCCTAGGAAGGCTCTGGTTTCGTGCACATCGTGGGGTGGGGGGATGTCAGCGATAGCACGTAGCTTGTCGGGGTCGGGAGAGATGCCCTCTGCATTGATCAGGTGTCCGAGGAAGGAGACTGATCATTCAGCTAGAACACATTTTGTGGGTTTTAGCTTGAGCCCGGCCTGGCGTATACGCTGGAATACCTGTTTGAGGCGGTGGAGGTGGTCGGCCCAGGTATGGCTGAAAACTATTACATCATCGAGGTAAGCCAAACAGGTTTCCCAGGTGAGTCCCCTCAGCACAGATTCCATGAGGCGGGAGAATGTGGCAGGGGCGTTGCAGAGTCTGAAGAGAAGGACGTTGAATTCGTAGTGCTTCCCGTTTGATGTTGAGAAGGTGGTTTTGTGTTTTGTCATTGGGGTGGACCGGAACCTGTCAATAGCCTGATTGCAGGTCTAGGGTAGAGAACCATGTCGATCCGTGGAGAGAGTCTAGGGAGTCGATCCTGGGTAATGGTGTAGCGTCTTTGATGGTAACGTCGTTCACTCTGTGGTAATCGACGCAGAAACGCATGATTCCGTCCTTTTTTCGCACGAGTACTACAGGTGAGGACCATGGGCTAGTGGAGTTTAAGATGACACCGGCATCAAGCATTTCCTGGACCTGCCGGTCTTCTTCTGCCCGTTGTTTGGGATTTTTTCGGCGAGATGGTTGGCGAATGGGAGGTCCGGTAGTATGGATCTCGTGGCTTAGATAGGTGGTATGGCCAAGATCGGTCGGCCCGGCGGAGAATAAGTCCTGAAAGTCCAGGAGTAGTTGGTGAAGGCTGTTTGATTGGGAAGGGGATAGATGTGGTGGTATGTTGGGGAGAGTGGGGTGATTAGGGGGTGGTGTTGAGCATGGTTCTGCCTCTTCTGTATCACCAATGATGAGTCCTCGAGGCAGAGTTAATGGTGTTGTGGCGAGATTCGCGATACGGATTTGGTGGGCGTGGGGGGGGAGGAAAGTAGGGGAAACTAAACAGGATGATAGGGGTCCGGTGGGGATGGATGGTGAAAAAAGGACTGATGTGCCTGAGGGTCTGGTGAGTGTGACCCACGCTTCGTGGTGAGGTGGAAGCAATAGTGGCAGGGAATGAGGGAGTCTGGGGTAGCAAGGGTGGAATGGGGGATGGGGTTGGAGGGGGATGAAGCGAGGCATTTAGCGAGGTTAGGGTGGGGTTACATGTACAGGTGGGTTGGGGAGGGTGAGTGTTGTAGGGTGGTGTGTGTGTGTGGGTGGTGTGGGGGTGGGGGTGTTGTTTTTCCTTTCTTTTTTTTTTTTTTTTCCTTGTTGGTGGATGCTTGGTTAGGGTGGGCTGGACCGAAGTGGAGGCGACGCTGATAACAATCAATGGTCGCGTGGAGTTTCTGAAGGAGGTCCAGGCTGAGGTATCCATCATATTGACTACATGAAGAATCAAAAATGATGAATGGGTGGTTGGTGGAGACTCGTTGGTAGGTGGTGGTTTGTAGAGCCCGGGTTTCCCCACGGATGGGTAGGGGGCCATCCCCCGCGTCTACGAGGCTGGCTGAAGTGGGGAGGAGTGGGCCGAATGCTGAGATGTGGCGGGAGTAAAAATGGGAGTAGAGGCAAGACCTGGCTGCTCCCGTATCCACCAGTAATATTGCCTTAACCCCGTTCAGCCATATCTTGTTGTAGACTGGGGGTCTGTAGTTATGTGAGGTGGCCCCCGCCACCGTGGGGAGGTGCGGGGGCGGGCCTAAAAATCCATCTGCTGAGGATGGGTGAGATCGTCGTGCTCGTCGTCGTCCGGTCCTTGGTAGAGCAGTGGTGGCACGTCGTCCTCCTGGGCGGCGGCGTCAAGGGAGGAGACTTTTCTACGCCCTTGTTGAGGATTTTTGCGCCTGCTCGCCTTGAGTTGCTCCCTTATGTTATGAAGGGGGCAGGTGCGACTGCAAGCCGTGAACTCCCAGGGGTTTATGGTAATTAGATTGCCTTGTTCCCTGGGGTTAGGGCGCTTCCTTTGTGGGTAAGCCCTGGATACTGTGGGAGGCGGCTCTGTAGGCAGCTGGTGAGGCGGTGGCTTGGGTTTTGATGGGGGGTTGTGATTTGTGGGAAATCTTGTTACTGCGTGAAGGGGTTGTGGTGTGGGATGGGCGGCGAGGAGACGTCTGACGAGTTGCAGGTCCTGATCCATGTTTCCTGAAGGATCATAAATGGAGAAATGCTCCCTGACTGTGCTAGGGAGAATCCTCAGCAAAGCGTTGAATGTATGAGTATCCCGAGTATTCATTTCTGCCTCGGGAGAAGCGGCGCTGACGAGGCGCCGAGCCTGGACGAAAGTGTCGTCCAAGTTACTGTCGTAGGTGAGGGCGTCGAGCTGTGAAAGAGCGACAACTCTGCCCATACAAGGCATAAAAGCCTGTTTCACTATTTATGTGAACTGGTCCCATGACAGTTCTGGGACTACTTTTGGTGCAACATTGGTGATCATTTTTCCCAGGTTAGGTAATGTGACCGCAATTTTCTCCTTATCCGAGTCAAACCCTATGTCTAAGAGGGGTTTGATCATATCCAAATATACATCCATGTCACATTGGTCTGGGTTGAATTTTGGTAATTGAATGTGCGGTTTGGCTGCCATTGTGCAAGTTTCCTTTTATGTTCCTCCGTGCTTTTACTTGGATCCAGAACCACCGCTTGCCACCAGTGTTATGCTGAGTGTTTTTAGGTCGACTCCTTGCCCTAAAAACACTAGCGACTGAGCGGGGTCCTCTTTCCGGACCGGAAGTAAAGCACCAACAAAGGAACAGGACATAAAAACTAGGCAGTATACCTTAACACATCTATTACCTTAATTCTAAAACCGTTACAATATGATACAGAGTGATATTTAGGATATACGATACAGAGACACAGAGTTACGTTAGCATGACACGGGATACTCAACACACAATATGATCACATATAACAATGGCTTGTGGTTCTATAAGTGGGGGTGATTGTCTTTCATCAACGCCCAAAATATCTATACTCACAGTACTAAAAGGAATACACAAGATTAAGAGTCTGGGGGAGGAGTATTACTATAAGAAAGGCAGGGTCCGGATCATGACACTCGACTTGGTTAACTAGGCGCGGCGACACTCTCCTTGGGGTTTCAGGTTTCCCGCGCACCCGACTGCCGTTCACACTGACGGGGGAACTCCTCTATTCTGGGAGGGGGACAACACTTGACTTACTATTATTGAATTACTTTCTTTTAAGGGGGCATGTGAGTTTATTGGGATTACTAACACTTATCTGTTGACTTCCTCTGGATCGCACTATGTCACTCTGTCACTGTTCCTGTTCCACTTTCTCTGGTATCTTTAGGTCGAAGGGGCGTCACTGATCTACCCATTTTTCCTGGGTTAATTCACTCTGTCACTATAGTCGGGGGGGGGGGACCTCCGGGGACTCTACCCATGGCAGGCGATGCACTACCCGCAGGGGGAGTCACTACTCGGGTCCGTTCCGTCGATGAGTTGCAGGGAGGCCCTCCTATCTGGGGGCCTCGACCTGGGGTAGACCCTCAGCTCAGGGTCTCGTCGGTGCAGTGCAGGGAGGCCCGCCTGTCTGGGGCCTCGACCTGGAGTGGTGGCCCTCGGGACTGGGGCCAAACAGTTGCAGGAGGCGGGTCTGGCGTCGGAGGCTCCGTGGTGTGAGGAGGTCAGCGTTACTCACGCTGGTAGGCTGCTGGGCTCGCCTGGGGGTCCTGGGGCTGCAGAGGTCTCCCAGGGGACGCGCCGAAAGGTTTGGGCTGTGGCCTCGTCTCCTGCTGGTGCCTGGAGAAGACAAGAATTTCCCAGGAGTAGGAGGCAGGCCCGGACTGGGACTTTGCCTCCTTTCCGGTGACACCTTCGGGGCAACTCTCCCGAGTGGTGTCCAGCTATTCCCACAGGGGAACGCTGAAGTTAGAGGGCACACGGAGACCGTGTTCTCTCTTATATACAGGGAGGGTAGCACGGAGGCGACTCTCTCTCCTGTCTCCGTCACAGCCGTGGCTCCAGGTTGCTTTACCCTGGGACCCACTTTTGGCTTTCTACTAGGGACTCTTACCCTTGGGGTGGCAGAGGGTACTGGCCCCTCGTGGCTCACTATTGGGTGTGTGGCAGAGGGTGGTGTTCCCTCGTGGCTCACTGTGGCAGAGGGTACTGGCCCCTCGTGGCTCACTATTGGGCCTCCTGCCCTGTTTGTGGCAGAGGGTATTTCTCCCTCGTGGCTCACTGTGGCAGAGGGGACTGGCCCCTCGTGGCTCACTATTGGGTGTGTGGCAGAGGGTGGTGTTCCCTCGTGGCTCACTGTGGCAGAGGGGACTGGCCCCTCGTGGCTCACCAAAGGTGTGGCAGAGGGTGGTGTTCCCTCGTGGCTCACTGTGGCAGAGGTGGGGACACCTCGTGGCTCACCAAAGGGCCTCCTACCCTTGAGGGGTGTAACTATGGCCGTCGCCAAAAAGCTACTAGGGACTGATTTTTTATCAGCCCCACCCCACTGCTGTCGATGGTTAGCCCGCCGGTGAGGTTGTCTCGGATCCAGGCTCACCTGGCGTCGGGGTAGTTGCGGGGAGAAGGGGCACAGGTCAGTGGTGGTTGGGTGACGCTCTTGCCCTGGGTCATTAGTCCCCCCGTTGTCCCTCCCTAGAGTGGTGGGGTGGTGGTGGCCCGGTGGTGGGGTGGGGGGTGGCGGGGTGGAAGGTCCGGCGGCGGGCATTTTATTCCTTAATTCAGAAACACAAATATAAATACAAATAATTCTGAAATTAAGATGTAAAAATACAAATACAAATACATTTATTTTCGACAGGAAATTAAAAAAAAATATATTATATCTTAATTCACTCACAATGTACAATGTGTTTGTTGCGTTTGGGCCGGCCCGTGATAATATAGGAAAACTTACGAGCTCACGGGACTCGGGACTCGGGAGTCACTGCTGCACGTCTGCCCAGATGCACGTTGGTGCTCTATCTGAGCCTGTGATCTAACTCAGCACGTCAGACAAAAGTGGCGCAGCATTTAAATTCGAAATACAAATACAAATACAAAATACTTTTTCTTCTGGGTGCCAAAATACAATTACAAATACAAATACATTGAAAATGTATTTAAATACAATTCAAATACAAATACAATTGTATTTGATCCACCCCTAGTACGATGGCTGTGTTCACACATGGCATTTCCTTGGGGCCAGTATGGGGACGAGTGGGAGATGCTATAGCCGAAAAGATGGGCAAGTTCCTCCCAGATTTTGCTGGTGAATTCTGGTGCGTTGTCCAAATGGATGGCCTGCGGGATACCAAAGTAAGGAAAAACATGTCGGACCAGGGCGTCAGCCACTGCGACAGCCTAGTGTTCTTTCATTGCGCAGGCTATGACGAACTTAGAGTACGTGTCGATGAATGTAATCACGTACCTATAGCCCGATTTCAGGGGGCAAAGGTCCGACTACGTTGAGTGTCAAGAGTTGCCAAGGTTTGTGGGCGATAATACGCCCAGCTGGGCCGGTGGTACAGGTAATATCCTTACCAAGGGCGCACACTCGACAGGATTGGATAATCTTGGCGAGGGTGGAGGGATTTGGTGTCCAATAGGCGTCGTTGAAAACCTGTAGGAGTTTCTTCATGCCCACATGAATGCCGTTGTGGGCAAGCAGGTGCCGTAGGGCATCTAGGGCAGCGTCGGGGGCCAGAATGATATGCCCAGATAGTCGCCTTGGCAGTACAATTTTTTGAAGTGGTGGCTGAGGGATCCAGGGTGGCCTTTCCTTCTGATGCCATTGTTGAAGGAGGTCGACCCCCAGCTGGGCAGCATTGATAGGGAGTCGGGAAAGGACATCCGCATTGGAATGGAGTTTGCCGGGGCGGTACGAGATTTCATAGTTAAACTTCTCCAGAGTTTTGCGCCACCTGATGAGCTGTGCATTGTGGGTGTCAGACTGTCGCAACCACTGGAGAGACTGGTGATCAGTGATGATGGTAACCTGGGTCCCTGATAGGTATGCCCGGAAGTGCTCGAGTGTCCAGACAATACCCAGGCAATCCCTCTTGGTGGCGACATAATTCTTCTCCGCTGGATTTAAGTTACGACTGGCGCAGGCGATGATATGTTCGCAACCCTCTTGGACTTGCGCTAGCATGGCCCTGATTGCAATGAGGGAGATGTCTGCATAGAGCCGAAATGGAAGGGTGTAGTTGGGGAAAGCAATGACAGGGGCTGATATGAGCTTATCCTTAACCCGCGCCTCCCGGTGACGTGAATTAACGCGGCAACATTGCAAGGTCCCTAATTTGCACAATTTTCAATTTTTGCGAGTGATTTCACAAATGATTTTTGGCACGTATACACGGGACACCTTCCTCTATTCCTCTACAAGATGCCAAGCAGGAACAATGCCTTACACCGCATAACCTCTCCCCCCCCTGCACGCCATTGTCTCGGCAATTCACCTGTTACCAATGACCTGGCCAATAAAGACGTTCAGGGCCAGAGTGATTCCCCAATCGATGACAATGTGGAGGACAAAGTTTACATAGCATTAGAGGAAGAAACAGTCAGAAATGATGATCAGGTAATGTGGGAAAAAAAAGGTCATGAATGGTGATGAGTTAGTGAGTGAAACAATGCTTATAATGCCTATATTACTGTTTGAAAACCAATATACTCTTGTACTACATATAAATTCGTACCAAGTATATAAATAAATACTGTTTATGAGTGGATAAAATAGTTACCCTCCCATAGAACTCGTTTTCTTTGGTGTCAGCCTGTTAGAAAACCCAGTCAGGTAAGGAAGTACTCGTACCTAAATCGGGTATTTTAAACCTCAGGTGAGCGATTTCTCTATGAATTTTCGATGTTTCTCACCAAAAGCGGATGTTTGAGCCAAAAAAAAGAAGGTCCAAAAACGTTGGAATGCGGCGGGTTAAGTTGTTGGAAGGTGGCTCGTCTCTCGTCTGTACAGATGAATGGCTCTTCCTTTCGGGTCAGGTCATTGAGGGGCTTGGCGATGTGCGCGAATCCCTTCACGAAATGGCAGTAGTAGGAAGTCAGGCCGAGGAGTGCTCAGATTCCATGGACATCGCTGGGTGGGGGGATGTCCGTGATGGCGCGGAGTTTGTCAGGGTCGGGAGATATGCCAGCCTGGGAGATGACATGCCCCAGGAATGAGACGGTTTTGGCAGCCAGGTCGCACTTGGAGGGCCAGAGTTTGAGGTCTGCCTGTCGGATTCGGGAAAAAACCTAGCGGAGGTGCTGCAGGTGGTCGGCCCAAGTCTGGCTGAACATGATGATGTTGTCCAAGTACATCAGACAGATCTCCCACGTAAGGCCGCTAAGGACGGATTCCATGAGTCGTGAAAAGGTGGCAGGGGCATTACAGAGGCCGAAAGGTAAAACATTAAATTCATAATGTTTCTCTCTGTTGGTGGAAAACACAGTTTTGCCTCTATCCTCTGGCCGCACCGGAATCTGCCAGTATCCCGACTGGAGATTGAGGGTGGAGAACCAGGATGTGCCGTATAGGGAGTCTAGGGAATCGTCTATTTGCGGGAGTGGAGTGGCGTCCTTGGTAGTGACGTCATTGAGCTGGCGGTGATCGAAGCAGAACCGCATCGTGCCATCCTTTTTCTTCACGAGGACGACGGGGGAGGACCAAGGGCTGGTAGAGGGGGAGACGACTCTGGCTTCAGTCATCTCCTGCACCTGGCTGTCTTCCTCTTCCCATTGCTTGGGAGTTTTCCACCAAGATGGCTGTCGGATTGGTGGGCCCATCATATGGATCTCGTGAGCTAGGTAGGTGGCATGTCCAATGTCAGCAGGTCCTGCCGCAAATAGGTCCTGGAAGTCCACTAGAAGGTGGCGGAGGGTGCTGGATTGATGAGCGGAGAGATGGTTGGGGATAGAGGGCAGAGGGGTGGAGGAGCAGGATGGGGAAGGGGCACAGAGCTTGGCTTCTTCCATCTCTCCAATTACGAGCCCTTTCGGGAGGGTGAGGGGCGAGGGAGCAAGATTTGCAATCCGGACTGCTGAGTGGTGAGGGGGAAGGAAGGTTGGGGGCAGGAGGCAGGACGAGAGGGTTCTGGGCAGAAGGAAGGGGGAGAATAGAACAGAGGTACCTGAGGGCCAGTTAAGGGGCACCCAAGCTTCGTGATGAGGGGGGATAGTGACAGCCGAGGAGGTGGTGGCGGGGAAGGAGGGGAGGGGGAGGGGGTAGAGAGAAGGGGGGAGGGGGCAAGAAAGGGGGGAGGGGGAGGGGGCAAGAAAGGGGGGAGGGGGGAGGGGAGTCTTCCTGCCGGGGTCATGGCGTGCAAGTGCAGACGGCCCTCGTGGGAGAGGGGGGGGTTGGAGGGTTTCCTGAACTGGAACTGTCTATTCTGGCAGTCGATGGTGGCCCCCAGCTTCTGCAGCAGGTCCAGTCCCAGATAGCCATCGTAGTTTTGGCAGGAAGGATCGAATACAATAAATTTACGCATCAACGATGCCGGCTGATGGGTGTTGACGCACAAGGCCCGTGTTTCCCCACGGATCGGCAGGGGGCCATCCTCCGCGTCCACCAGGTGAGTAGCCATTGGGAGTAGCAGGCCAAAGGTCGACTTGTGACGGGAGAAGTAATGGCTATATAGGCAAGATCTGGCCGCTCCCGTGTCGACCAGCAATCTGGCTTTTACCCCATTCAGCTTCATCTTGTGGTACACTGGGGGGCGGTATTTGGGGGAAGTGGCCCCCGCCACCGTGGGAAGGTGTGGGGGGGGTCCTAAAAATCCAACTGTCGGGGGCTTCCTTCTTCTTCCTCTGGCTCCTGCTCCTTGAGTTTGGCTTCCTCTACGGGGCCAGGGTCGTCGTCCAGCTCCTCATTATCTAGGGAGGAGACTTTATGCCTGCTCAGGGTGGTGGTTTTTTGTCTAGCAGCCTTTAGCTGGTCCCTGATACCGTGCAGGGGACATCGGGAGCTGTACGCAGAGAACTCCCAGGGGCTGACTAGGTTGAGGTTGGGGTTCTCCTTGTGACTGGGGCGTCGGTGGATGGGGTGTGCTCTAGGTAGGCTGGGTGCCAGGATGGGGCTGAGCCGGAGCATTTGTGGGAAACTTCTTTACCATGTTGATTTGCTGGGGTGCAGGGCAGGAGGTCAGGAGGTGGCATATCAGTTGGATATCCTTGTCCATGTCTCCTGTAGGGTCATGGATTGTGAAATACTCCTTCACCATACTAGGGAGCATTCTCAGGAGAGTATCGAAGGTGTGTTGTTCCCGGGTGTCATCATCTGCCTCCGGGTAGGCAGCAGTGACCAGGCGTCTAGCCTGGATTAGGGTGTCATCCAATTTCCAATGAAGGTTAGGCTATCCAATTGGAACAGCTCTATTACTTTCCCTAGTGAGGGAGTGATAGCTTGACTCACGAGTTTCGTGAAATTTTGCCAAGTGAGCTCTGGAACGATTTTCGGTGTTATATTAGCTGCTGCTTTGCCTGGTAATGGGAGCTTGACTGCGATTTTTTGCTTATCGTCCTCGAATCCGATATCCAGCAAAGGTTTAATAATTGCCAGATATGTGTGAACATCATAGTGTTCAGGGTCGAATTTTGGTAATTGCACATGTGGTTTAGCTGCCATTTTGATAGTATTTCCTGATCACCTCTCTCGTATGCCCGGGTCAAGAACCACCGCTGTCCACCAGTGTAATGCTAGGTGTTTTAGGGTCGGCCTTCCGTCCCTAGAGCACCTAGTGAGTAGCTGTGTTCTCTATCTAGACCAGAGCTTAGACAGATAAGAGAGAGGCAGGACACAAAAACTCAAGGCAATACCTTGCATGTGTATTACTAAATCTTGCACAGGAACGAGCAATGTCACAAATACAATCAAGCTGGACAATTTTAATCCTTGGGCTGCAGATATGGAATAATAGTATCACGCAGGATACTGTGCAGGACCAGATTGGTTAGGGGGAACAACACTTGAGCTAGACACTTATGTTGGTGGGGGAGTTTAGATTTCCTAGGCCGGTGGTGGTGGTTGTCTCGATTTCCCAGGGTAGCGTTAATATTTTATGATGGAGCTAAGAGTGACCTCATTGAGACGTGCCGTCACTGTTGCATAGAGTGTTCACTGTACCTTGGCCGATAGATCGCTTTTACATTACTTAACTATATACCAGTGTGGAGCTGGCAGTACTGGAACTTCAACTCAGGGGCCTATGTATGATCTTCACTGTCTTATGGCGGCACTGCACACTATGATAGGCCCGTCCTTCACTGTCTTCCTATTGCACTATCTTTTCCACCACTTTTTTTTATGCTCTTAACCACCGGCCCACTTTACTCTGTCACTCCTACACTGTCTGTATGCTGCATGTGTTCACTTTCACTCACTGTCAGGTCGGACGTGTCACAGTCAGGCGCAGGGGTGGCGGCTAGGTCCCGGGAGCGGGAGACAGAGCGTAGGGGCGTTCTCTCTTATCTGGGGCTGCTGGGGGCGTAGGGGCCTGAGGCTTCTGGGCTCGGGGTGGGAGTCCGGCCCTCTGGGCTGGGTCTGAACAGCATCCAGAACTTCTGAGTCAGGCACCTGATGGAGGATGAGGATCTCCGGCGTCTGGGTGCAGGGAGGTCCCGCCCGGGAGTCTAAGGGGTGGAAGGGAGGCTGTGGTCCCCGCAGGTCAGGGACGCCGTCAGGAGTGAGCTGCGGCATCGGCTGGCATCGGGGGCCGTCAGGGGCATCTTCACCAGCTGTAGGGAGAAGGGCCTGGTGGTGGTCACAGGGCCTCTCCAATACTCCTCCAGGTTGGGGGCTCCCTCCAAGTCGTGGGTAGGTGGACCGGGCTCAGCACCTGACGAAGGAGCTGCTTCAGGCCGTCTCTGGTGGTAGGGCCCAGCTACTGGCCGTGGCTGTCTCGGGACACCTTTGGAGCGGCTACTGGCCGCCTCCTGCAGGAGGGTAGAGCGGCTACAGGCCGACTCTCTGGGGACACCTTCAGGGTGGCTTCTGGCCGTCTCCTGACGAAGGTGGGAGCGGCTTCCTGCGGTTTCCTGATTGACCTCCGGAGCAGTTTCAGGCTGTCTCCTGTAGGAGGGTGAGCGGCTACCAGCTGTCTCTCCAGGGGCATCTTCAGAGCGACTTCTGGCCATCTCCTGACGAGGGCGGGAGCGGCTTCAGGCCGTCTCCTGTAGGAGGGCGAGCGGCTGCAGGCTGTCTCTCCGAGGGGCACCTTCCGACCGGCTTCAGGCCGTCCACTGGCAAAGGCGGGAGTGGCTTCAGGCCGTCTCCTAGTTTCCTCCAGAGTGGCTTCTGGCCGTCTCCTGTAGGACGGTGAGCAGCTATTGGCTGTCTCAGGGGTGCAGTTAGGAATTGGAGAAACAGTTCCACCCTGGTCTGATCTGTGGGCAGCTCGCCTGGCAGGTCATCTTGTATTCCTGCTATGGTGGCGGTGGGCAAGTTCCATGTCATTAGGGGGCGCGGCCCGGGTGGACTTAAGCCATTTCTGCCTGGAGCTCATTCGCGCCGTGTATACTCCTCCGTGGGTTCCTTCTGGTGGCTCGTTGTGGTGTGTTTTGATGTCCTGCTGCATTTTAATTAATGATTGAAAAATAGCTTCACACTTTTTTTTTTCTTTTTTAAATGAATGCCAAAAGTGACTCTTGACGAAATATGCATGATTCTGGGCGGCCATTATTCACATGTTGATTAGGTCAGAAGTTTTTGCTTGAATGGTAGTGAGGACTTTCAAGAGGCATTGTGGCAATCCTTGGTGGTTAAAATTTTTATGGGAAGTGTTGGGGGGCAAAACTAGGCGGTTACATTAGGTTAGAATGCACTGATGTGTCAACTCGGTGGGATCGTACGTAAACACACGTCTTGGATGTATTACAGCAGATATTTGTAATAACCTGTCTTTAAATACATGTTCAACGAAAAATACGGGGCTCCTGAAACCTAACCTCCTATTTTACATGTAAATATATGTCACGTTTTAGCACGAAATAGAGTTCGCACAAGGTTTTATAAAACCTATCTCGGTTGTATGAAGACTACACCATGAAGCAAGTCGTTATATAATGGGTCCATAGAAAATGGGGTATTGTAAGGTAAACTAGTCCTCAATAGCGTTGCTGCACCTCATCTTCAATATCACTGAAATACCCGTGCGACGGGGTGAACCTGACACCACCCCAGGAGGAGATTACGGGGTAGCAATACCCACCCCACTAGGAGATGACAGAGAGGCTGGCTCACCTGTCACAGCTTCCGGGCGAGAACATCTTATATCTCTCGCGTCCCAACGCCCCTCTTCCCAGCAGCCAGACCACCCAGCAGTATGCAGGAAAAGGACACTATGCTCTGGCAGAGGGAATGCTCACCAGAATAGAGGTGGGACTTGTAAAGACAAACTCCCAAGCAGACCCTCGGATGCTGAGTCCCCTGGACCGGTCTCCTGTTTGACAGAGGACTCAGGAGGAGCCTCAAGGGCTGCTATCCCTCGCCAGGAGCAGTGAACGAGTCATCGCCGTCCATCAGTGCTGTCCCCAGGACAGGAGTCCCAAACCCAAAGGCCGGAAAGCAGCCTTCGTCAGAGCTGTGGCAAGAGCTGGGCGTATCCATCGGGCACCTTCTCCCTGCCTTCACACCAAGGGCTGGAGAGCAGCCTCCGTCGGAGCTGTGGCAATAGCTGGACGTACCCATCTGGTGCCTTCTCCCTGCCCCCAGACCAAGGGCCGGAGGGCAGTGTCCATTAGAGCTGTGGCAATAGCCAGGCGTATCCTTCGGGCACCTTCTCCCTGCCTTCGGGACAACGGCCGGAATGCAGCCTCCGTCAGAGCTGTGGCAGTAGCCAGGCGTATCCATCGGGCACCTACTTCCCACTGTCAGGGCCTGTGGAGTCTGGAGAGTCGGTCCCTGGCCGCTCTCCCCCAGTCCATCTCCAGGGTCTGGTAGAGACAGGCACCTCCTGCCCCAAACACCCCTCCGGTGGCAAAGTGAGGTGTCCCTCTGCCTGTCCCTCTTCACCAGTGGACGACTCCTGTCTCGTTTCGGGACTCCACCAGAGGCCGGAGCAGAGGTGACATCCCCGAGAGCCAGTGTCCTGTTCCTGCAGCCCCAGATGTTGACGGACTCCCCCAGGACGACAGGCCGCAGTTCATCCCTGACAGCCTCCTCCCGATGGCGAGACTGCAGCCCCACTCGGACAGCCGCCCCAGCAGGACGCCCCGGCTGCTCACCCCGGACGCTGCCTTCTCCATGCCAGCCCCCAGCCCCGGACCTCCCCAGGTCCTCCCTCAGGACCCTGACTACGACGAAGGGCCGGCGCTGAGCAGCGTGCCTCCTGGCCCTCTTTGGCCCCAGCCCTGAGACCCCGCCCTTCTGCTGGGCCACAGCGGCTAGGGAACCACCCCACACACCAACCTCTTACTCCCCGAGGACTTGTGGTGACCCTGCAGAACATCCACCTCTGTACTACTCACTGGGCGCCCCACCTCCCACGCTGGGCCGACACCTGAAGCTGCCGGCATAGGCCCTCCTGCACTGTGGGCTTGTCCTCCACTCCACCAGAACTGTGAGTAGATTCCTGTTTGTGTCCCTCCCAAGTCCCTTCCCAGTGTCTTGGCATTCACGAAGGCCCTCTTCCTGTCCCCGAGCCCTAGAGATACTCTCACAACCCTCCCCAGTGTGACTCACCCCCCGTATACCACGGTGAACTATATTACTCGCACAGAGTGCCCGATGCCCATATACGGTACAGGTTCCCTACAGTGACCGCCCTCCCCAGTGCTACTCGCTCCCTCATGGATCTGCAATCCCCAGTGTGATCCTCCCCAGTGCCTGCATCCCTCCCCCATCCTGCTCTCCTCAGTGTACTCACCCTCCCCCCCCTCCCCCCCCTCCCATAACGGTTAGTGCAAGGTAGCGTATACCTCCGTCCCCTGTACTGTGCACATAGAATAAGGTTAGCTAGGACACTAACCAGGCCATTTGGGAGTACTGTATTATCTAGGAGCTCGTATCTATCACGCAGACACCTAGACTTCAGGGTGAGGATATATTATCGTCCCAGGTGTTACACACCTGTTGTGCCTAGCGCCAGACATTATATAGTATCTCCCCTAAAAAGTGTGTAAAGATTAAGACTAGCCAGGGCCTCGTAATTGTCACGCGGATACATTGTAATAGCTAAGATCTCGTAGTTGTCACACGGATACCTAGGGTTAAGGACCGGAGATACACTGTCATATGCATTAGAGAGAGGATGCACTGTGTGTTGCCTGATATTCCTGTGAAGCTTTCCATGTAACACTGTGTATCAGGAAGGTGTAACTCCATGTAAAGGGTAAAGACTTGTTGACCTAGGTAGAGAGTAATTATTGTATCTGTTGTTTTGAATCACTGCAGTTCCCCTTGGTTTGATCAAAGCACCTTGTGTGTACTTGTCTTGTAATAATATATAAGTGTGCTTTTGACCAGTGGTGTTTGTATTTTCCCTCCTTGCCGATACTAACCCAGTCGAGAATAAAGAACCCAGAACTACACCGTGTCTGGAACCGAGGAGTCGGGACCCAGAACGCACTGCATAACTCTGGTGACAAGCGGTGGTTCTTGACCCGGCGGTAGACAGGCAAGGAATGGAAAAACTGCAAACATGGCGGCCAAACCACATGTACAGCTCCCAAAGTTCAACTCCGAACTTTATGATATAGACACGTACATGTCTATGATCAAGGCAATACTAGACATAAATTTCGAGAATGACTGCAAGAAAATAGCAGTTATGCTCCCTCACCTTGTAAAAATTGTGTTAAGCATAGCCACGAAAATAGTTCCAGAGTTAAAGTGGGACCAGTTCCAACAAATCGTGATTCAAGCTGTCACACCTTCATTAGGGAAAGTCGTGGCCTTTTCCCAGCTAGACGCACTTACGTACAATGGGAACGTAGACGCTGCCCTTATTCACACACAACGTCTCGTCGTTACCACCTACCTGGAGGCAGATTTACAAACCCGGGATCAACATGTGTTCAACACCCTGCTACGGATACTCCCCAGCATCGTCAGGGAACATTTCACCATATACGACCTGACTGGGGATATCGACAGGGACATCCAGTTGGTGAGGCACCTACTCGCTGCCCGCACCACTCCCCAACAAATAGGAGCGGTGAGCAGAATCCCTACCCACAAGCCGTCCCCCAATAAACCCCGGGCACCCACCCCAAACCCACTGCCCCAGGAACTGCCAGCCCTACCACGAGCCATCCCCATCGAAAAGCAACACACTCCCAGGGAAACATCCAATCTCATCTCCATCAACCCCTGGGAGTTTGGAGCATGCAGCCACCGCTGCCCCATACATGACATCCGGGAGCAACCGAAAGCTGTCCGGCAGAGGGCTGCAAGCTTGGGGCACTGTAAGCTGTCGGCCATCAAGGACGACCCATCAGACGAACCTCACCCTCCCGCCGATGCCCCCGACACAGAAGGAGCTGACTTAGGCAGCGAGGTAGAGGCCACCTCACCCCAACTGGATTTTTAGGACCACCCCTGCACCTCCCTAAAGTGGCTGGGGCCACGTCTCACAAGTATTACCCCCCAGTCTACGATAAGGCCAGACTGATTGGGGTGAAGGCCCGACTACTGGTTGACACGGGATCAGCCAGGTTTTGTCTATATCATCATTGCTACTCCCGTCATGCCAGATCTTTTGGCTCTCTCCTCCCCATCTCGACCCATCTCGTGGATGCGGGGGACGGCCTCTTGCCCATTCGTGGGGTGCCACGGGCCCTCCATGTCCAAACTCACCAGAAAGCAACTGCCCAACACCAGTTCATCATTTTTTATTCCACCTCCCGCGCCTACGATGGCTACTTCGGGCAGGATCTACTGCAAAAACTCCGGGCTAACATTGACTGTCACGGAAGGCGGTTGCATTTCAACAAGGCACCAGACCCGCCCCTTCAACCCATCTTCACATGCCATGCCATCCCCCCTCCCCCTTACCTTCCCCCCCTCGCCTCCCAATCAGCTCCTATCCCAACCAACCCACCCCCCATCTTCCCTGCTATGCTCTCCTCCTCTGTCACCATTTCTCCCCACCATGAGGCCTGGCTCTCCTTGCACCGACCCACCGCCACCCACGTAGTGTTCTCCCCAAACCCACTGGTGGGTGCCATTACCTCCTGCCTCCTATCCTCCACCTTCCTCCGCCCCCACCTCACCGTGGTCCGCGTGGCTAATCTTTCCACCTCACCCCTCACTCTCCCTGAGGGTCTAGTGGTGGGTGAGATGGAGGAAGCAGAACTCTGCAACCATCCCCCCCACCTCTCCTGCCCTACCCCCACTCCCTGACCACCTCTCCCCTCAAACCACTGATGTGCGACTCCTCCTCCTGGACTTGCAGGACATTTTCTTGTCGGGACCCACAGACATCGGACACACCACCATCCTATCCCACAAGATACACATGAAGAGCCCTCCCATCCGGCAACCTGCACGCTGAAAGAACCCCACGCAACGGGCAGAAGAAGACCTGCAGGTCCAGGACATGTTAAATGCCGGCGTCATTTCTCCATCAACTAGTCAGCTGTCCTCTCCGGTCGTCCTTGTCAAAAAGATGGATGGGACACTCCGGTTCTGCGTGGACTACTGTCACTTGAACGATGTCACAACAAAGGATGCCACCCCTCTACTAAGAATCAATGACTCCCTGGACTCCCTTTATGGGGCATCATGGTTTTCCACCCTAGACCTGCAATCAGGTTACTGACAGGTCCCTGTGCACCCAGAAAACCGAGGGAAAACTGCCTTCTCCTCCAGCAACGGGAAGAACTACGAGTTCAAAGTGCTCCCCTTTGGCGTGTGCAGTGCCCTGGCCACGTTTTCCTGCCTGATGGAGTCCGTACTGAGCAGCCTAACTTGGGAGATCTGTCTCACTTACCTCGATGATGTCATCATCTTTAGTAGGACCTGGGCCGACCACCTCCACTACCTACGCCAGGCCTTCCCTAGGATCCGCCGTGCCAGACTCAAACTTCGCCCATCCAAGTGTGTCCTGGCTCAAAGAACAGTCTCTTTCCTGGGGCACATCATATCGAAGGAGGACATCGCTCCCTACCCTGAGAGACTTAAAGCCATAGCAGAACTCCCTCTACCACGGAACGTACACGAGATCCGTGCATTCATAGGTCTCGTCTCCTACTATGGGCATTTTGTTAAGGGATTCGCCACCATCACTAAGCCGCTGCATGACCTCACAAAAAAGGAGGAGTCATTCACCTGGATGGAAGATCGCCTCTGAGCCTTCCGAACTTTCAAGGATAAACTCATCACGGCCCCCATCGATGTGTTCCCCGATTATACTCTACCCTTGGTACCCATTGTAGTTACGGCCAGTGGAGTCAAATATGATGAATCTGTGTTGTGTAGATGCCGGTTGATGAGTGTTGACATGTAGGGCCTGGGTTTCCCCACGGATAGGCAGAGGGCCATCCCCTGTGTCCACAAGATGAGTTGACGTCGGGAAAAGCGGGCCAAAGGTTGACTTGTGATTGGAGTAAAAACGAATGTATAGGCAGGATCTGGCCACTCCCATGTCGACCAGAAGCCTGGCTTTCACTCCATTCAGCCTTGTCTTGTTGTAGACTGGGGGACGATATTTGAGAGAGGTGGCCCCTGCCACCATGGGGAGGTGTGGGGGCAGTCCTAAAAATCCAACTGTTGTGTAACGCCTTCTTCTTCCTCTTGCTCTGTCCCCCCGGGGTCGATTTCCTCCATGGGTGTGGGTTCGTCCTTGTGCCCCTCGTTTTCTAGCGGGGAAACTTTACTTCGGCCTGGGGTGATTGGTTTGCACCTAGCAGCCTTCAGTTGGTCCCGGATGTCGTGGAGTGGACGCCTGGAGCTGCATGCAGAGAATTCCCGGGGATTAATTTGGATGAGGTTCAGATTCTCCTTGTGGCTGGGGTGTCTGTGGATGGGGTGCGCCCTGGGCAAGCTGGGTGTCAGGGTGTGGCTGGTGTGCCGCATAGGCAGACGTGGCTTGACTTGTGGTGTAGGTTTGCTCGTGGGGAACTTATTCACCACGTTAATTTGCTAAGGGGTGGGGCGGGAGGTCAGAAGGCATCATATGAGTTGGATGTCCCTGTCTAGGTCTCCTGTTAGGTTGTGGGTCGTGAAGTGTTCCTTGACCATGCTGGGGAGGACTCTGAGGAGGGTGTTGAAGGTGTGTTGTTCCCGGATTTCATCATTTGCCTTGAGGTAGGTGGCGGTGACAAGGCGCCTCGCCTGGATCAAAGTGTCATCCAGGTTGCCATCATATGTCAGGCTATCCAACTGGGATAGTGCCACCACTTTCCCTAGTGAGGGCATGATGGCCTGGATTGTGATTTTCGTAAAGTTTTGCCATGAGAGCCCTGGGACGATATATGGCACAATATTTGCTGCTGCTTTATCCAAAAATGGAAGTGTGACCGCTATTTTCTGTTTGTCGTCCTCAGACCCGATATCTAGTAATGGCTTAACCTGCCCCGTCCCAACCGATTTTCCACCACTGACTCTCCCCAATCCCGACCAATTTTGGAAAAAAAATTTTTGGGCTCAAACCTCCGCTTTTGGTGCGAAACATCGAAAATGCAGAGAGAAATTGCTTACCTGAGGTTAAAATACTCGATACAGGTAGCAGTTCCCCATACCTTACTGGGTTTTCTATCAGGCTGGCTCAAAAGAAAACGAGTTCTATGGGAGGGTAACTATTCCACACCACTCATAAATGGTACTTATTTATTTATTTGGTACGAATTTATATGTAGTATGAGAGTATATTGGTTTTCACACAGTAATACAGGCAATATAAGCATTATAAGCATTGTTTCACTCACCAATCACATCAACATACCTGACCTTTTTTGGTGACATTACCTGATCATCACATCTGACTGTTTCTTCCTCTAATGCTATGTAAACTTTGTCCTCCACATTGTCATCGATTGGGGAATCACTCTTGCCCTGAATTTTGTACTGTGGCACAACATGTCTTTACTGGCCAGGTCACTGGTAACAGGTGAATTGCTGAGACAATGGTGTGTGGGGGGGGGGAAGTCATGCGGGGTAAGGCATTGTCCCTGCCTGGCATCTTGTAGGGGAAGGTGTCCCGTGTATACGTATAAAAAATCACGCACAAAAATTGAAAACCGTGCAAATTTAGGACCTTGCAATTGATGCGCGTTTATATATGTCAACGGGACTGACAGTGGCAAAACATTTGGACGTATATATACATCAACGGGACACGGCGGGTTAATAATTGCTAGATACATGTGGACATCATATTATTCTGGATCAAATTTAGGCAATTGTATGTGAGGTTTGGTTGCTATTTTGCCGGTATTCCCTGAATGCCCCTCTCGTATGCCCGGGTCAAGAACCACCTCTGTTCACCAGTGTTATGCTAGGTGTTTTTGGAGGGCTTCCCACACTAGAAACGCCTAGGATGTGGCTGGGTCCTTCCTAGACCGGAGTATATATATCAAGAGAGAGGCAGGGCAGAAAAATTCAGGGCAACAACGTTACACGTATACTGACGAATTCGGTGCTTAGGAACACGTAGATGTCAAAAAACAGCAATCTAGACAATTATAGGACATGCACTGAGATCATTGGTGGCAGTATCATGCAGGATACTGTTTGGACAGTAGTTCTGGGTCAAAGTGAACAGCACACAGTACAGCACTCATGATGTTGGGCAGGGAGAATTAGCCACTGACACACTAGGGGAAATCCACTCTGACACTAGGGTGCGTGGTTCAGTCTTTGGCCCTACTACGCTGAAGAACTTTATTACCGGGAGATGCGGATCTTCCACATTCACTGAGGTCACTACACTCACTACTCGGCTCTCCTGTATGTCGCTGTTTTTACTGGGGGTCTATACTCAAGTCTCTACGTCACTGGCAGATCTTTTACTTAATTTCCCCTTTCGCATATTAACACACTGCCCTGTCTGTAAGTCACCGTTTCACTGTCGCTGCACTTGCACTGTCACTCACTGTTAGGATCTGGGTAGGGTGGTGGTGAGGGCAGAGGGCGGTGGGGAAGCTCATAGCCCAATTCCTGATGGGGGCTAAGCCTCATCAGGGGCCTCTGCATCCCACGGCCACGAGACCAGTTGTAGGGGCATCCTCTTTCGTCCGGGGCTGTGTGCGGCGAAGGGCCCTACACTGTCAAGGCTGGGAACTGGAGTGCGGCCCTCGGGACTGGGGCTGAAGAGGTTCCTGAGGCGCTCACTCAGGCGCCTGACAGAGGACGAGTGTCTCCTGTGTCTGGGTGGGGAGAGATCCCACCCAGGGGTCCTGGGGGTGGGCTCGGGGTCCTACCAGCTGTGGTCTCCTGCAGTCAAGGACACCGTCAGGAGCTGGCTGTGGCATTGGCCTCTGTTGGAGTCCGTCAGGTAGTGCCCCTCCGGAGCCAGCTGTACTGAGAGGAGCCCTGGGGATAGTACAGGGCCTCTCCAGTAGTCCTTGGGGCTGGGACCTTCCTCCTGAATGTTGCCTCGTTCATGGTGGACAGCAGGGTCATCTGCGCCCCCGCCAGTTGGCAGGTATGATGGCAGATTGCCCTTTCGTAGTGGAGTCACCGGGGGTGAGGGGCTTTGGCACTCCTCCACTGCACGGCTACTGGCCATTGCTGAGTTCCTGTGGGCATCGAAGCGAGGGCGGCTACCAGCCATCCCTTCGTCGTTGGCGCGGCTGCTGACCGTTGCCTGGCCCCAACTCCCTGACAGAGGCACAGGCCTCCTCCTGCCGATGGGGGTGGCTACCAGCCGTCACCCATGTCGTGTCCTCTGAGGCAACTACAGGGGTAGATGGGATGTACCCTTCTCTCCCCAGCGTGGCTACTGGCCATTGCTGGTTCCTGTAGGAGGGAATAGAAGCACCTGATGGGGAAGCGGCTACCGACCGTCTCCTGCTGTGTGGCCTGGCTGCAGGTCGTGGCCTTTTGGGGGCGCGGCTACCGGCCTTCGCCTGAGCTCGGCTACAGGCCGTGGCTCTTAATGGGAAATGGCTACCAGCCATCTCCTGAAGGCCTTCCGAGTGGCTACCGGCCATCTCCTGAAGGGCTGAGCAGCTACTGGCCGTCTCACAAAGGGCACAGCTGCTGGCCATAGTTGGGGTGCTGCTTGGAGCTGAGGAAGTAGCTCCACCCTGATCCTGTCGAGGGTCAGCTTGCCTACATGGTGGTCTCCGTTTCCAGCTATGGTGGTGGCGGTTGAGTTCTGGGTCATAGGGGTGTGTAGCCCGGGCGGAATTTTGTCCCTGTCACCCGGAGTCAGGCCGCGCTCTGTCTGCCCCTCCGTAGGCTCCTCCTGGGGTTGTTGTGATGCCCTTGGTGACTATTCCCGGCATTTTAGTATGTAATTGTGAAATGCAAAACATGCAATTGACATCCAAAAATAAACACTTGCTGGATATAATCCATTATTTACAATGACAAATATGAAGAACTGTGCTCGATAGTTTTCTGCTATGACTACTCACTGAATCGATTGTTGGAGTTTCCTGCTATAATCACATTGACTTAGGTGTGTGTGGTTTACCATTTGTAATATTATCTGTGTTCTGGCATTTTTCAGCTATAATTCTAGATAAAGAGTATCATGCAATATTCTGTGCCTTAAATATGGGGGTAGAGGACAGTGATCTGAAAATTCATGGGGTATGCTGCTGTTGCTGTTGCTCAACCCCAGTCATATGTGGCTAGCAGACCCATCGGCCACAGGCAAGCAGGTGCTTCTATATGCTGTTGATATTGTGTCTGCATTTTAGTGTGCTCTGTGCTGTGCTAGGTTGTAGGGGTCCTTTCCACAGGAAGAAAAAGTTAGAGAACCTCTGTTTTAGGGGAATGAAGTCACAATGTACAGTGAATTTGACTGACCACTTAATGGAATATTCTATCTATCTGTCTATTGCCAGACGCCTCAATCCCGTTTGGGGTGGCCACAAACAAAACGCCTCCACGTCACCCTGTCCCCCGCTATTTCACTGCCCTCCTCCCAACTCACACCCCCCTCTCTCATATACCTCTCCACTCCATCCCTCCACCTCATCCTCGGCCTTCCCCTCCCTCTTCCCCCCTTCACCTCACTCACATACACTCTCTTCGTCAGTCTTTCACCCTCCATCCTCTCCACATGGCCAAACCACCTCAGTGTGTTCCTCATAATGCTTCCTATCACATCCACATCCATACCACAAAGCTCCTTTATATCCTCATTCGTCAGCCTGTCTCTCCATGTGACTCCACAGGCTCCTCTTAAATAACTCATTTCCACTGTTCTCACTCTTGACTTGTGTCTTTCCAACTAAAATACGCACCGCCACCGCCGTTGGACCAACCACCCCACCACCCCCCACCCCACTCCCAACTCGCAGCCCCACCACCACCCCAGGACACCACGGCAGGCCACGGCAAGGTAAGCCTGGGCCGGAGCCAGAACGCCGAGGCACCCCCACCTTGGGTCCCTCCTCTGCGGAACCAACCCAACGGCGACCATGCAGGAAGAGGGAACGACCCTGCAAGCGGGACAGCCTTCACCAGGTTTGGGGTGGGACTGCTACAGAAACAGTCCCAAGGAACACCGCGGATACGGCCATCGTACGTACCGGGGAGGGAGCGGCCATCGTACGCCCCTCATTTGTTTCCCCCTGTAACACCGCCAACACGGCCATCATACGTGTGGGGGAAGGAGCGGCCATCGTACGCCCTTCGGTTACAGACCTATCTGGAGACGGCATTGGTGGAGTAGCTATTGAGCGCACACTGACAGGCAAAGGAAGAAGTGGAACCGCAAACACAGCCATCGTACGTGTCGGGGAGGGAGCAGCCATCGTACACCCTTCGGTTACAGACCTATCTGGAGACGGCATCGGTGGAGTAGCCATTGAGTGCACACCGATAGGCAAAGGAAGAAGAAGTGGAACTGCGAACACGGCCATCGTATGTGTCGGGGAGGGAAGGGCCATTGTACGCCCCTCATCCACTTCCTCCTCCTCCTACGGGAGTAACACCACCAACACGGCCATCGTAAGTGTGGGGCAAGGAACGGCCATCATATGCCCATCAATTACTTCCCATCGGGCAGGCAGACCATGGACACGGCCATCGTACGTGCCGGGGAGGGAGCGGCCATCATACGCCCCTCATCTGCCTCTTACTCCTTCGGGAGCAGCACCGCCAACACGGCCATCGTACGTGTGGGGGAAGGAGCGGCCATCATATGCCCTTCAGCTGCTACCCTCAGGAGCTGTAGAACCGCCAACACGGCCATCGTACGTGTGGGGGAAGGAGCGGCCATTGTACACCCTTCATCTACAGCTCATAGGGTTCTCCCGGAGGGGAAGGTCCCTTGCATGGCCGGCCCCCTACCTCTCGGTTGCATGGGACGCCCTTCTCTCTCTCCCTCCAGGTGTGGTTCTCTGGAGGTGCTGCCGTTCCTAGAGTGGTGGAGTGGTCCTGTACCGGCCCTGCAGCCAACCCCTGGACGACCCTGGCCCCTGACGGACGCCCCAAGGAAGAGGTGCCGCAGTTTCCTCCTGATGGTGCCTTGCCCTGTAGGCGACCACAGCACCCGGACCTCCAGTGCTGGTCCGCAGGCCCCTGAGCAGGGCTGTCTGGGTCCCCCCATGGCCCTCCGCCAGGAGCATGAGGCGGCAGGCCCGGCTCCTAGAACTGTTTGGCCCCAGCCCCGAGGGCCACCTACCAGGTCGAGGCCCCCAGACTGGCAGGCCTTCCTGCACCCCACCAACGAGGCTCCTACACTAGGGCCTCTCACCAGGTCGAGGCTCCTACACGAGGGCCTCTTACCAGGTCGAGGCCCCCAGAGTGAAGGGCCTCCCTGAACCCCCTGGACGAAGGAAGTCTGGGAGACGACGCCCCTGCAGGCGATCCCCTGTCTCCTGCAGGAGGGTTCCCCTGGAGGACCCTCTCCCACGCCCAGACGCCACCTCTGCTAACCCAGGTACCGGGTACTCGTGGTGATCTCAACGCATCTCGCCCGTAAAGTATAAGTGCAAACCTCAGAGACAGTGACTTACTAGTAAAACAGTGCGGAAATTAATGTAAAGTGACACACTATAGTGACGAACCTCAAGACAGTGAATCAGGGCCAGAGAACATATATTTATAAAGTGATTGAATTTAGGGAAACTAACTCAGTGGAAAGATCAGAAACAAGTATAACAATGTCGCCGCAGCTAAGTGACCATCTCTGAAGACATGCCGCGTGCTAGAACAGACATATGCAAATATAAGCCAACTAGGCCCGTTGTTCCAACTATACACTATGCATCTTGTCTAGAACACTAAATGACAATTATTCACTATACATAATACCGTTGCCATACTCTAGTGACTGTTAACTTGTAACATATGTATGAATACTGCCCTTGACATTCCTGTGTGTATAGTGTGTGTTAGTAAACCCGCTCTGTCTTCCTGTTCATACCATATCTAGTGTCTCTCTGTTCCTATATTGTAAGGTGTATTGAATAAGTGCAATAGATGTGTTAAGGTGTACTGCCGAGTTTTTATGCCCTGTTCCTTTGTTGGTGCTTTAACTCCGGTTCGGAAAGAGGATCCCGCTCAGTCTCAGGCGTTTTTAGGGCGAGAGGTCGGATTAAAAACATCCCGTATAACACCAACAACGTCCAAGCTTCACTTCCATACGTTAGAGTTGGTATCACAATACTGTCATGTAGTAACCTTTTCACTTCCATGCTCACTTCCCTGTTTCTTATCACTGCTTTCAAAGAACCAGCAACCTTTCTTCCCTGCTGTACCCTTTCAAGCACTTCACCTTCCAAACCTCTATCCTTACTCATCACACTACCCAAGTACTTAAACGTACTCTATCTATCTATCTATCTATTGCCAGACGCCTCAATCCCGTTTGGGGTGGCCACAAACAAATCGCCTCCAATCCGCCCTGTCCCCCGCCATTTCACTGCCCTGCTCCCAACTCACACCCCCCTCTCTCATATACCTCTCCACCCCATCCCTCCATCTCATCCTCGGCCTCCCCCTCCCTCTTCCCCCCTCCACCCCATCCCTCCATCTCATCCTCGGCCTCCCCCTCCCTCTTCCCCCCTCCACCTCACTCACATACACTCTCTTCGTCAGTCTTTCACCCTCCATCCTCTCCACATGGCCAAACCACCTCAGTGTGTTCCTCATAACGCTTCCTATCACATCCACATCCACACCACAACGCTCCGTTATATCCTCATTCGTCAGCCTGTCTCTCCACGTGACTCCACAGGCTCCTCTTAAATAACTCATTTCCACTGCTCTCACTCTTGACTTGTATCCTTCCAACAATGTCCAAGCTTCACTTCCGTACGTTAGAGTTGGAATCACAATACTGTCATGTAGTAACTTTTTCACTTCCATGCTCACTTCCCTGTTTCTTATCACTGCTTTCAAAGAACCAGCAACCTTTCTTCCCTGCTGTACCCTTTCAAGCACTTCACCCTCCAAACCTCCATCCTTACTCATCACACTACCCAAGTACTTAAACGTACTCACATTTTCCAGTTCCTCACCATCCATCCTCGCTGTACATTTACTGACTTCACCTCTCTCAAAGACCATCACTTTACTCTTCCCTACATTCACCTTTAGATTCCGTTTCTTACACACTCTCTCAGACTCATCCACCAAGCCTTGCAGCTCCCCTTCGTCTTCACTCAACAACACAGTATCATCTGCAAACAACAGTACAGGGAGTTTCCAAACACTATCCTCTCTCACCAGCCCCACTCCAACATCCAGTACCCTACCTTGTACTCACATTTTCCAATTCCTCACCATCCAACTTCGCTGTACATTCACTGACTTCACCTCTCTCAAAGACCATCACTTTACTCTTCCTTACATTCACCTTTAGATTCCGTTTCTTACACACTCTCCCAAACTCATCCACCAAGCCCTGCAGCTCCCCTTCGTCTTCACTCAACAACACAGTATCATCTGCAAACAACTGTACAGGGAGTTTCCAAACACTATCCTCTCTCACCAGGACCACTCCAATATCCACCACCCTACCTTGTACCTTCAAAGTTCTTCTTAGGTAACTGAGATGATAAAAGGTGTGAACATGGGTGATGATGTAGGCTGCATGAGAAAATTCAATATGTTTGTAGTTATGCTGTAGGTATTAGTAAGGAATAGTGTTAAGTATGGAAGTACAGCACAGAAACCATTGCATGTCAGTACAGTACTGTAGTTCAAAACTGATGTATTGAAGCAGAGCGTGGCCACTGCTGGACAGTGACGTCTCATGTGAGAGCCACTGAAATAAGTTATCTGAATGGAGCTTTTGAAGTAGCCTGGATATAGGCAGACAGATGAAATTTATAGACAGCGTTGTGTTCATTTGGATACCTTGGAAACTATCAGGAGGAATGCCTTGGGGTAGTTCTGCCATGTGCAGTGAACTCATAGGGAAGTGTAGGAATAAAGTTGAAGAGAATCATGACAATGGGAACACTGATGATAAGGTGGTGGGATAAAGTGGAGGGTATGTGTAATAGAAAAAGCGACTTTCGTTGACTGGAAAAGGATGGCACAGAGGCAGTTTATTCAAACCCAGTGTAATGGGGTCTATAAAAGCCCGCGTTGCCTAGAGGCAACGCAAGGATCCTCTGTTTGGCTCAGTGGTAACATGCACGCGTAGCACGAGGGCCTGCGATTGAATCTCAGCCGGACCAGTGATTAATTTATTAAGTTTCGGTTTGGTTATGACATTGGTTGGCAGCAGTGTGTAATGTGAGGCGAGGCTTGGAGGGCAATGGTATTCTTGGTTAGCTGACAGCGTGCATATTGGTCCTAACATCCTGGGGTTGAGCTGTCTGATGTAGTCTGCAGTGTGCCCAGTGGTGGCCTCCGATGCTACGCTTCCGTGTGTTTGAAACTCACCAAATTAATCACCAAAGGGAGAAAAGAGTGATGTAATGGTGTCTGTAAAAGACCGCATTGCCTACAGGCAAAGCGGGGATCTTCTGTTTGGCCCAGTGGTAACGTGCATGCATTTGAAGTGAGAGGGCCCGCTCAGCTGAACTAGTGATTAATTTGTTAAGTTTCAGTTAGGTTATACACCAGTGCATGAAGGATGAGAGTATCTGGCAGTAGTATTTGTGCAGGTACCATGATTTCATGTGGGTGCATAAGAGATGTATTGGTCTAAGAGGTAGGTTACAGAACTATGTTGAGTTTGAATGTGTTGTGTGCAGAGGAAAGCATGTGAAGAGAGAGAGATGGGAGCAGATTGATCTGACTGGTGAATTCCTTGAAAGTATAGAGAAGTTTTGCTACCTGGGTGATATGATATGTGCGGATGATGTAGTTGGGACCAGCTCAGTCACAAAGATTAGGAATGGTTGGAAGAAGTTCAGAGAGCTGTTACCTCTTCTGGCACAGAGGAGGCTGTCCCTTAAAGTTAAGGGTCACTCGTATGCAGCATGTGTGTGGAGCCATATGGAAACAAAACTTGGGGGATGAAGGAGGAAGATATGCATAAACTGAAGTGTACTGAGATGAAGATGGTTAAATGGATGTTTGGTGCATTTTTGAATGACAGACCAGGGGATGTCAGAGTTGGGAATAAGAATTTGAAAGGCAGGATGGGTCATGAATGCTTTACTGATGTGATCAGAAGATGCAGATTGAGATGGTTTGGCCATGTGGAGCGATAAGGAGAGACCAGTAGGAATGGAAGTAAAGAAGTCAATGCACTAAAACAATTCCACAATGTGTACAAGGAAAGGATGGATACTATTATGTTGTAAGTCATGAGTGGGAGGCATGGAAATGAGTCGTATGAAGTAGCTTGTATATTAACATGAAGATGCCTAGGCAGACCATTGAAGTTTACAGTGTTATGTTGGTGTGGAAGCTTCAGATCTGCTTTGGCGTGGTTCAGCACTACAGAGTAAACAGAGGGTGATTTAAACCAGGAGAATGTATGAGTAAGGAGGAAGGACTGAGAGGAACAGAAATACAGAAGGTGAGGTGGAGGGATGGAATAGAGAGGTCTGTGAGAGTGATCTAGGACACCTAGATCACTTTGGCATCTGCTGACTGGAGACAGGTTGGCATGGAGACTGTTAGGCAGCGTAGTCTGATCCTGACTCCTTGGGTTCAGAAACGGTGTGCGCCTTGGGTTCTTTGTTCTCAACTGGGCCAGAGTATGCAGACAAGGACGGGAAGCCCAAACAACAACTTTTCAAAGGCACACGTATATTAAACACAGAACAAGATACAAAGATCGGTAATACAGTATATGCAACGGCCCTTAACCACACCTAATCAGTACAAATATACTACCCAATTCAGAGAAATATAGTGCACACTTACATTAAATATATCCACGATTCAATACACATATGGCATTTACAATGTACTGGATATGTCTCGCTAGAATATACACGGAGGTGAAGACACAGTAGAACCTCTAACACAGTCTATCTCGATATGCATACATGCGCGTGACAGGGACGGGAATATTCTCTTATCCCATAACACATCTGCGTGACATAGACGCAACTTTATATCACCTATAACACATCCGCGTGACATAGACGAAATACAGGCTGTCTGATGTTACACTCGTGTGACATGGGACGTGGGGATATGTCACCTGTTACATACTCGCGTGACATGGATGGGGGATGACACTATTCCACAGTGTTCTCGTGTGACATGCTCACACCGAGTATTACCCTTAGCACACTCACTTAACATAGACGGGATATCACTATGAGATACATACTGTACACAACAACTCGGAAGACAGAGACACAGCACTGATATGTCTATGGAATTAACTGTGTATTGCACGGGGCGGTGGGGGAAACGCACATGTGAGGCGGCCGGGACCTAGCGCCTTTGTACCAATGTTAGCACTCAATTTGGGTTCTTTACTGGGTTCTCAATTCACTGGCTAGTGGGGCTGGACCATCACTAGGGACACTGGGGGGAAGGACTTACTGCACATGGGGTCGTACTCTATCACACAAGGGGGGACACTGACATGGGATATAACAATAGTTTAAAGTTCTTTTACTCTCTGGTACAGGCGGTGAGTGGCGCTAGGGCACGCCCAGACCCACTGTGCTGGCAGCCGCTGGTGGCGGCTGGGCATAGGGGTGGGCCGTCAGGTGTGCGCTCCCAGTGTAGGTTACTGTCGGGATCACCAGGTGTCCTGGTTGACCTGAAGGGTGGGGTGATGGGCAGCCCCTTTCTAGTAGGGGCCCTGGGAGAAGAGTGGCCCTCAGGACTAGGGCCGAACAGGGCCAGGAGGCGCGCAGCATGGCACCTGCCCTTCATCGTGGTGGGTGTCCTAGGGGCGGACCTGCCCAGGTCCTGGCCAGGGGTCGGCCATGGGATGGGTGGGGGCCTTCTGGAGCTGTGGCCGCACCTAGGGATGGCGGCCATCAGGGGAGGGGTGCAGCTGCCAGCACTGGGGGAAGTCCGGCAGCTGTGGTGGGTGACAGGGGCAGCCTGTCGGCACTGGGGGCTGCAGTCTCCCCTCGAGGAGGAGGCCATCAGGGGTGGTCTGTGGCCGCTCACTCTGGAGGGGTCCAGCAGCGGCTGTCGCTGGTGAAGGTGGTGTTGCAGTGACAGGATGCCTGGCCTTGGGGTGGTCTCGCCCTGGCGTGTCTCTCGCGGGGTACTTGTGGGGGAGCAGTCTCCACTCTCCATACAGGAGGGGAGGGGAAAGAGGCACCTCGTTCTGCCACAGGAGGGGCGGGCTGAGCAAGAGGTGTCACCATCGAGGGGAACCTCCAGTGTCATGGAGGGGGAGCGACCAGTGGTCTGCTCCCCGACTTGGCAAGCCTGACAATCCTTGCCGGAACTCTGTGCCAGGATGCGAGAGGGAGGTCCGAAGGATGCTCCTTCGCCCAGGTAGATCCGATGGACGCTGCCTAGGTTCCCGCCTGGGGCAGCGGCCTGAGGAGATCTGGTGGATGCTTCTCCAGGCGACCACTCGTCCCGGGGATGACCTGAGGGGGAGGCTCGTAGGGTCTCCTGGAGGGTGCTGCGGGTCCGATGGATACTGCCCTCCTGCTGTTGGGGGATTAAAATGCGTTGCTTGAAAAACAGTGCCCCTGGAGAATACCATAGTACCCCCGACGACAGGGCAAGCCAAGAACAGCGTAGTGTGCCCACAGATACGCCGACACCCCCACACGGACCCCACGGGGTGGCCGCCACCAGCCACCACCACTCCGGGCAACAGCGACACATGTCAGCCCGGGCCTTGCACCCCTGTGACATGCAGCCATCACGCCGCCGCCACCGTAGGAGAAGGACACTACCTTCGCGTAGTGGAATTGCTGAGCCGGCTAGGGGTGGAGTTAGAAACTATACTCCAGACGGCGCCCCTCTGGGAGAGACGATCTATGGTCGCTCCCAAGGTGTTCCAGTAGAGACGATCTATGGTCGCTCCCAAGGTGTTCTGGTAGAGACGATCAATGGTTGCTCCCAAGGTGTTCAGGTAGAGACGATCTATGGTCGCTCCCAAGGTGTTCCGGTAGAGACGATCTATGGTCGCTCCCAAGGTGTTCCGGTAAAGACGATCTATGGTCGCTCCCAAGGTGCTCCGGTAGAGACGATCTATGGTCACTCCCAAGGTGTTCCAATAGAGACGATCTATGGTCGCTCCCAAGGTGTTCCGGTAGAGACGATCTATGGTCGCTCCCATCCTCGTGAGACGATCTATGGTCGTTCCGAGAGTGTCGTGGTATAGACGACCCATTGTCGCTCCCTCCCTCGTGAGACGATCTATGGTCGCTCCGAGGGCGTGCAGAGTAGAGAGATGTCCCCACAGCAGGAGACTGGAGCCCAGGCTTCCTGTCCCAGAGTGACCCAGACAGGCCTCCCAGCCTCCTCTGGTCTCTGTACCCTACGCCTGGCTCTAGAGCAGATGCACCTGATGGACCCCAGTGGAAGTCGCTGCCGCAGCTCTCCCCAGTCGGCGCCCCTAGATGCTGGAGACCGCAGTCCACAGTCTCTCTCGGCTCTCCCCAGGACACCCGGGCATGATCTCTCTACACCCCCACGACGCCGGGACCTATCACAGAGGTTCCTGGAGCTATTCGGCCCCAGTCCCGAGGGCCACACGCCGGAACCAAGTCCGGAAGCCACGGGAAGTCCAGGACGCGAGAGGACGCCCTTACGAGCTATCCCGTGCCCTCTCGGCACGCCTAACATTGACGGTGCCCCTAGCCCAGCATGATCACCGATAACATGTTCCTGCCTATCCCCCTGATGAATACGTGTGATATTGTAGCACGAGTGATTTAGGTTAAGTGTGATTTCCCTTAATGTAAGTATTGTGCAGTGATTTCATATAATGAATATCGGGGTAAACCAGATCACAGCGAGAAGTTAAAGGACGAGTGTGGAACAAGATCCGATTGACTATAAGTGTGAGTGACATCTCTGTTATATAATTAATAAGCCTGTGCCTATAAAGACATACCCCCATTACTATGAAGGAATATTGTGAAAGGAAGTATTAATAGTATTCTCTCCTTCCCCCATGCTGTGGAACAAGATCTGATTGACTATACGTGTGAGTGACCCCTCTGTTATACAATTAATAAGCCTGTGCCTCTAGAGACATACCCCCATTACTGTGAAGGAATATCGTGAAAGGAAGTATTAATAGTATTCGCTCCTTCCCCCACGCTACCCATAAATCTTGTTTACCACCCGCTCTCATTCCCATATCTCAAGTAAGTGGAATCAAGGATAAAATCAATTACCAAAATATTTTGGCTAGTGGAAACCATATAAACTTCACGGCTAATATCTGCCGCCTTCCAGTATTGCCATAACTTTCCCCTAGCCGTCACAAGTCACTCCCCGCACCTCCCCTATCTCCTCCTAGTGAGTCTCAACCCCCCTTCCCGCGCCCCCGCGCGCGTGCCTATATTTACTGCACTCCTGATACACTAGGATTGTTTGTGTTGTCATTAGTATCAGAGACGCAAGTATCCTGCGAGATACACATATCCTAGATAAGGTTTTATATTGCTATATATTGTGCTGTAATATCTGCTGATTTGTCCTGTGTCTGACTGTGGTATTATAGGTGTTAAGGTTGTTGCCTAGAGTTTTTGTGTCCTGCCTCTCTTTATTGCACTAGCTCCGGTCTCGAAAGAGGACCCCGCTCCATGTTAGGCGAAATAGGAACGAGAAGTCGAGCCTAATTTCACCTAGCATTACAGGGATGGCGCAGCTGGGGGACAACCGGTGGTCTGCCTCTCAGAGGTAGATCCAGTGGATGCTACCCCTGGGCCCACCACCCTCCTGGGGAGATCCAGTGAAGGTTGTCTGTAGGACGTGCCGACGTGCTGGCTCCTGGAGGTGGGTGGCAGAGGAAGGAGAACCAGTGGTTGCTTCTCACACAGTAGATCCGGAGGACGCCACTGTGCCACTGCTCCCCTGGGGTATCACAGGACGTGAGGCTCTGGTGGAGTCCTCTCCTCTTCTACAGTAGAAGCCGATCTGGTGGATTTGGCACCTGAGTGCCTACTTGGGACTTGGCTGTTGCAAGCCCCACCCCAATTCTAGCAAGTGCTCTCTCCATCGGAGTGTAGTGCACTCAAACTGGATACTGCCTGGTGGTCCGGCTGCGTGGAAGGGTGGCGTTGGGTCATGGGGAAGATATGTCATTTCCGCTCAGAGCGTGGAGCTACCTCCCTATTGTCTCCTTGTGGGGTGGAGGTGGCCTCCCTGTACCCTCCTCCTGGGGTGGTGGTAAAATACGCTCCTCCGCCACTGGACCCCCCACCCCGCTGCGGAGCCCAGCATTACCCCCACCCCAGGAGGACACCACAGCGGGCCAGGCCAGTGCGAGACTGGCCCAGAGTGAGAAGGGTGCCGGGGCGCCCCTACCTTGAGCCCCTCTTCCCCTCAACCTACCCAACTGTGACAATGCGGAATGAGAGACGACCTCACGGACGGAGCAGCCCTCACCAGGTTCGGAGTGGGACTGCTTCAGATTCAGTCCCAAGCAACACCACGGTAACGGCCACCGTACGTACCGGGGAGGGAGTGGCCACTGTATGCCCCTCAGTTGCTTCCCCCTGTAGCACCGCGGTCACGGCCACTGTACATACCGAGGAGGGAGCGGCCACCGTACGCCCCTCAGCTACAGCCACATCTGGAGACAGCCTCGGTGTGTTAGCTATTGAGCTCGCACTGACTGGCAAAAGTAGGAGTGGAACCGCGACAATGGCCACCGTACATGTCGGGGAGGGAACGGCCACCGTACATCCCTCATCCACCTCCTCCTCCTCCTACGGGAGTAGCACTGCGGTAACGACCACCATACGAACCAGGGAGGGAGTGGCCACCATACACCCCTCAACTACTTCCCGTTGGGCAGGCAGAGCCGTGACAATGGCCACCGTACGTGTCAGGGAGGGAACGGCCACCATATGTCCCTCATCTACCTCTTCCTCCTTTGGGAGCAGCACCGCAGTAACGGCCACTGTACGTACCAGGGAAGGAACAACCACTGTATGTCCTTCTGCTGCTACCCTGAGAGACTGTGGAACCGCCACAACGGCTACCATACGTGTGGGGGAAGGAGCGGCCACTGTACGCTCTTCGTCTGCAGTCTCTAGGGTTCTCCAGGAGGAGACGGTCCCTTGCATGGCCGGCTCACTACCTCTCGGCTCTGTGGGACGCCCTTCACTCTCTCCCTCCAGGTGTGCTTCCCCGGAGGTGCTGCCTTTCCAGGAGTGGTGGCGATGATGCCAGCCCCTGATGGACGCCCGACAGGAGAGGTAACGCAATCTGTTCCTGACGATATCCCGCTCTGTAGGCGACCACAGCACGCGGTCTCCCACGGTCAGCCAGCGGACCCCAAGGCGGGACCTCTCGGGCCCCACTCCCCGTCAGCCCTTCCCCCAGAGTAACAGGCGGCAGGCCCGCCTTCTGAAGTTGTTTGGCCCCTGTCCCGAGGGCCACCTATCAGGTCGAGGCCCCCAGACGGAAGGGCCTCCCTGCACCCCAGCTGCGACACAGGCCCGGGCAGTGACGCCCCCGAGAGCTGTGTATTGTCTCCTGCGGGAGAGCTCTCCCGAGAGGCCTCCTTCCATGCCTGGGTGCCACCTCTGTTAACCCCAGGAACCAGGGGCCTAGTGACGACATTCCTCACCTCTCACGTCGTGTCAGGAACTAAGTGAATGAGACAGTAGTGAAAGTGACAGTGAAACGGTAACAATATAATATAAAGTGATGATCAGTGCATATGAACACAAGGGCAGAAACCAAGGGTCAGTGAACATTAACAGCGAGGCAAAAGTGATATAACAAAGTACTGTGTCTATACCAGTGGCGCCCCGAGATAAACTAAGACCAGCCAGTAAAGACAGAACCAGTAAAATAGTGTTGCCGCAGCTAAGTGACATTTCTGTGTGCCGCAGCTCGTGCCATGTAATGTGTATAGTAATATCAAACAATCTGACCCTTCGCTCCATCCACATATAGTATATCCTGTCTAGTATATTAAATGACAGTTGTGCTTTAGCTCCAGCACCTACACTGTGCCCTAGTGACTGGTAATATCTACATGTGTTGATATAGTTGCATTTTGCCCTTGACACCATTACTGTGCTTGTGTACACTTTATACCTGTAATAACATCTCTGTCACCCTGTGAAATATGTGCCTCTGCTGCCGGGCCCCCCACCCTGCCACCCCCCACCCCGCTGAGGAGCCACAGCCCTGCCCCCACCCCAGGAGGACACCACGGCTGGCCAAGTCACCGCGGGATTGGCCCAGAGTGAGAAGGGCACCAGGGCGCCCCTACCTTAAGTTGCTCTTCCCCTCAACCCACCCGACGGCGACAATGCAGGAATGAGAGATAACCCCACAGACAGAGCAGCCCTCACCAGGTTCGGGGTGGGACTGCTCCAGGTACTGTCCCAAGCAACACCACGGTAATGGCCACCGTACATACCGGGAAGGGAGCGGCCACCGTACACCCCTCAGTTGTTTCCCCCTGTAGCACCGCCACAATGGCCACCGTCCGTGTGGGGGAGGGAGCGGCCACCGTACACCTCTCAGCTACAGACACATCTGGAGATAGCCTCGGCGTGCTAGCTATTGAGCACACACCGACAGGCAAAGGCAGGAGGAGTGGAACCGCGACAGTGGCCACCGTATGTGTTGGAGAGGGAACAGTCACCGTACGTCCCTCATCCATCTCCTCCTCCTCCTACGGGAGTAGCACTGTGGTAACAGCCACCGTACGTACTGGGGAGGGAGCGGCCACCATACGCCCCTCAGCTACTTCCCGTTAGGCAGGCAGAACCGCGACAATGACCACTGTACGTGTCGGGGAGGGAATGGCCACCATACATCCCTCATCTGTCTCTTCCACCTTCGGGAGCAGCACCGCCACAATGGCCACCGTCCGTGTGGGGGAAGGAATGGCCACCATACCTCCTTCTGCTGCTACCCTCAGAGACTGTGAAACCGCCACAATGGCCACCATACATGTGGGGGAAGAAGCGGCCACCGTACACCCTTCATCTGCAGTCTCTAGGGTTCTCCTGGAGGAGAAGGTCCATTGTGTGGCTGGCTCACTACCTCTCGGCCGCGCGGGACACCCTTTACTCTCTCCCTCCAGGTGTGGTTTCCCGGAGGTGCTGCTGTTACCGGAGTGGTGGCAAGGTCCGATCCCTGCCCTGCAGCCGACCCCTAGATGACGCCAGCCCCTGATGGATGCCCAAGAGGAGAGGTGCCGCAGTCTACTCCTGATGGCGCCCCGCTCTGTAGGCGACTGCAGCATCCGGCCTCCCAGGGCCAGCCAGCAGGTCTCAAAGCGGGACCACTCAGGCCTCACTCCCTGCAGGCCCTCCGCCCAGAGTAAAAGGCGGCAGACCTGCCTCCTGAAGTTGTTTGGCCCCAGCCCCAAGGGCCACCTACCAGGTCGAGGCCCCCAGACGGTAGGGTTCTCTCCGCACCCCAGCTACGAGCAGGCCCGGGCAGTGATGCCCCCGAGAGCCATATATTGTCTCCTACAAGAGAGCTCTCTGGAGGGGCCCCCTCCCATGCCCAGGCGCCACCTCCACTGACCCCAGGGACAAGTGGTGTAGTGCCGACGGCCCTTACTCTTGTCGTATCAGAGACTAAGTGAATGGACAGAAGTGAAGTGATTGTAGAACAGTGACAACGTAATATAAAGTGACAATCAGTGAGTACAGGCACAAAGGGGAAGTGCTAGTAGAACAGTGACAATATAGCATAAAGTGACCATCCGTGCATATAAACACCAGGGCAGAGAACAAGGGTCAGTAAACACGAATATCAAGGGGACTGTGATATACTAGAGTACCGTGTGTAAACCAGTGACGCCCTGAGATAAACTGAGACCAGCCAGTAAAGACAGAACTAGTAAAACAGTGTCGCCGCGGCTAAGTGACATTCCCTAGTGCCGTGGCCCGTGCCCTGTAATGTGTATAGTAGTGTCAACCAATCTAACTCTTCATTCCGCCCACGTATAGTGTATCCAGTCAAGCATATTAAAAGACAACTGTGCCTTAGTTCTAGCTACTGCACTGAGCCCTGAGTGACTTGTAATATCCATGTATGTTGAAATACTTGTATTTGCCCATAACTACTTTACTGTGTTGTGTACACTTTATAGTAACTCTGTCACCCTGCCCATTCTGTATCCAGTGTCTCTTTGTTCTGTACTGTAAGGAGTTAAAACTAAGACAATACATGTGCTAAGGTATACTGTCGAGTTTTTATGCTCTGTTCTTTTGTGAGTGCTGACTTCCGGTCCGGAAAGAGGACTCCGCTCAGTCGCGGGCGTTTTTAGGACGAGAGGTCGGACTAAAAACACCCAGCAAAACACTGGTGGCAAGCGGTGGTTCTGGATCCGATAAAGCACGGAGGAACAAATAGGGAAACATTGCACAATGGCAGCCAAACCTCACATCCAATTGCCAAGGTTCAACCCAGACCAATACAACATTGATGTCTACTTGGATATGGTTAAACCTCTATTAGATATTGGGTTTGACAGCAACAGAGGAAAAAATCGCCGTCACACTACCAAACCTGGGCAAAATTGTTGCTACTATAGCCACGAAAATTGTCCCTGAATTAACATGGGACCAGTTCTCACTTATTGTGAAGCAGGCTGTCATGCCTTCACTTCGCAGAGTTGTTGCCCTTTCACAACTCGATGCCCTAACATACTGTATGATGACAGGCTAGACGACACTTTTGTCCAAGCACGGCGACTCCTTACCACCGCCTATCCCGAAGCAACCACGGCTGTTTGGGACCAACATACCTTCAACACCCTGCTGAGAATTCTCCTGAGCACAGTCAGGGAACATTTCACTATACTGTATATGATCCCTCGGGAGACATGGACCGTGACCTGCAACTAGTACGACGTCTCCTCGCCGCCCGCCCCACAACCCAGCCTATCCACGCTGTAAGCAAATTCCCCAGAACCAAGGCGACGCCACCCAAGCCACTGCCGCCCCCTCACAACCTACAATGGAGCCGTCACCCATCGTACCCAGGGCCCACCCCCAGAAAAAACGTACTAACCCCAGGGAACACTCCAATCTAATTTCTATCAACCCCTGGGAATTTACCGCCTGCAGTCGCAGCTGCCTGCTACACGACATCCGCGAGCAGCTGAAAGCCAATCGATGCAGGGCGGCCACACAAGGGCGCCGCAAGGTGTCCTCCCTGGAAGATGATGCCACAAGACAATGCTCCACCCATTGTGTTCTCAGATCAAGGGGACTAGGAACCCGATGAGGAAAGCACCGTACAGCAGATGGATTTTTAAGTCTGCCCCTGCACCTTCCCACAGTGGCGGGGGCCATTTCACACAAGTACAGACCCCCAGTCTACGATAAAATACGGCTGAATGGGGTCAAGGCTAGGCTACTGGTGGACACGGGAGCAGCCAGATCATGCCTATACTCACACTTCTACTCCCGCCACAGCTCCGCCTTCGGCCCCCTTCTCTCCACCTCAGCCAACCTTGTGGATGCGGGGGATGGTCCCCTGCCCATCCGTGGAGAAACCCGACCTGCGAACTGAAACACACCAGCAAGTCACCACAAGACATCCCTTCATCATCTTTTATTCCACCTGCTGTACATATGACAGCTACCTGGGGCTGGACCTCCTACAAAAGTTGCATGCAAACATTGACTGCTACAAGCGCCGCCTTCACTTCAGTCCAGCCCCCACCCCCAAACCCCCCAACCACCCACGCAGCATGTACACAATCTCACCTCATACACCACCCACCACTCACCACCCTCAACCTCTCTTCACCTGCATCACACCTCTCCCATCACCTAACACCTCACCTCCTCATCTCGCCCCTTCACGCTCTGTCTTCCCCCTTACTACCTACCCCTCCAACTTTTCCTTCCACCATCGCTTCTGCTATTACCATTCCACCCCACCATAAGGCTTGGTTACAACTAAACACACCCTCCAATACCTCCGTCATCTTTTCCTCCACTCTACCACCCGGACCACTTTCCTCGTGTTTAGTCTCCCCCACGTTTCTTCCTCCCCATGTCCGTGCAGTGCGAATCACTAACCTCGCTGCCACACTGCTTACCCTCCCGCGCAGCCTAATAATCAGTGACATGGGGGAAGCCGAGCCTTGTGAAACTCCACCATCTTCCCACACCACTCTCCCTACTCTGTCTCCTTACCTCTCCCCCTCCCAAACTAACAGCCTCCGACAACTCCTCCTGGACTTCCAAGACTTCTTCTCATCCGGCCCAGCAGACATTGGCCACACCACCTACCTCAATCACGAAATCCACACCACGGGGCCACCCATCCACCAACCCTCACGACACAAAAACCCTAAACAACGGGCGGAGGAAGACCGGCAGATCCAGGACATGCTCAATGCTGGCGTTATTTCCAACTCCACCAGCCCCTGGTCCTCCCCCGTCGTTCTGGTTAGAAAAAAGGATGGCACCATGCGGTTCTGTGTTGATTACCGTAAATTAAATGATGTGACCACCAAGGACGCCACACGACTACCCAGAATTGACGATTCCCTCAACTCACTACACGGCTCGTCATGGTTTTCCACCCTCGACCTGCAATCGGGGTACTGGCAAGTCCCCGCCCTCCCAGAAGAAAAGCAAAAAACTGCCTTCTCCACCTCCAATGGCAAGCATTATGAATTCAATGTCCTCCCCTTCGGACTATGCAACGCCCCAGCCACATTCTCCCGTCAAAGCAAAAAACTGCCTTCTCCACCTCCAATGGCAAGCATTATGAATTCAGGTTCCTCCCCTTCGGACTATGCAACGCCCCAGCCACATTCTCCCGCCTCATGGAGTCGGTCCTGAGTGGACTGACCTGGGAGATCTGCCTGGCTTATCTGGATGACATAATAGTATTCAGCCGTACCTGGGCCGACCACCTCCACCGCCTCAAACAGGTCTTCATGTGAATACGCCAGGCCGAACTTAAACTAAAACCATCTAAATGCGTCCTAGCAGAAAGATCCGTCTCCTTCCTAGGACATGTGATCGGAGCCGAGGGCATCTCCCCCGATCCTGACAAACTGCGTGCCATCGCCGACCTCCCCCTACCTAAGGACGTCCACGAAACACGCGCCTTCCTTGGACTGACCTCATACTACCGGTGTTTCGTCAAAGGCTTTGCCGACATCGCCAAACCATTACACGACCTAACGAAGAAAGACGAACCTTTCGTGTGGACTGACACCAGAATAGCGGTGTTCAACACCCTCAAAACCAAACTCGTCTCAGCCCCCATCGTAGCTTTCCCAGACTACAACCTCCCCTTTCGTCTTTACACCGACGTCTCTCTCATTGCCATAGCGGCTGTACTTGCTCAAGTGCAAGACGGGCGTGAACATATTATCGCCTGTGCCAGCTGCACCCTAAATCAAGCGGAAAGAAATTACGCCGCTACCAAACGTGAGTGCCTCGGAATTATTTGGGTTTTGGATTACTTTTAATCCTACATTTCTGGTACTCACATAGTCATCATTACAGACCGTCAATCACTACAGCGGCTACGACAATCCAACACCACCAACACCCAATTGATTCGGTGGTGGGAGGCACTGGAAGAATTCGATTTTTAAAATCTCCTACCGACCCGGCAAATTACACACTAACGCTGATGCCCTTTCCCGCCTCCCGATCAATGCAATCCACACCAAACCCGACCTCCTACAAATGTGGCACAACAAACAATGCCCCACCTGGATCCCGCCACGCACTTTCGCCAAACTACATCAACACTGCGACTATCTGTTAAACCTGGACAGCCACATCGTCTTCGACCCCAGCATTGCACACGATGCCATGCTCCACCTTCATGCTGACAATGGCATCCACCTTGGCACAAAGAAGCTACTCCAAGTCTTCAACGACAAATATTGGACACCAAACCCCTCCACCATCGCCAAAAACATCATACAAGCATGCCGAGCCTGTTCCTTGGGCAGACATCACACGCACACCTGGACCACCTGGGAAAATCTCTGCCCAAAAACCCTGGCAGCTACTCTCAGTTGATGTGGTTGTACCCCTCACACCTAAAGCAGGTTATAAATACATCATCACCTTGATCGATGTATATTCAAAGTTCATCATCGCCTGCCCCCGCTGAAGACTATAACGCTGTAACAGTTGCAAATACCTTAGTCCGCCACGTCTTCCCCTACTTTGGTATTCCCCAGGCCCTACATTCTGATAATGCCCTGGAGTTCACAGGCAAGGTCTGGGAGGAACTTGCGACACTATTCGGCTATCACGTTCCACATTCCTCTCCATATTGGCCACAGGGAAACTGTCTGCAAAAGAAGCCACAGGTCACTCCTTAACCAGGTCTGAACC
This sequence comes from Coenobita brevimanus, assembly GCF_032717465.1. Lineage (NCBI taxonomy): Eukaryota > Metazoa > Arthropoda > Malacostraca > Decapoda > Coenobitidae > Coenobita > Coenobita brevimanus. The sequence goes on from NC_136967.1 coordinate 28,458,693, forward strand.
CGGATTGTCCAAACAGGCAACGTTGACTGGCCAGCCCATGTCAAAATTGTGCAGTGGGGCCTTAACATATGCCCCAGAGATGATGGCATAACCCCCCATCAATGAGTCTTCGAGGAAGCCCCGCTTCTCCTGCCCTTTCGCCATCACCTCCAACCTGCTCCCCTACCCTCCACCACCGACCCCTTACACCATCTCAAAAGATGCCTGCACCACCTTCAATCACAGCAAAACCTCCAGCCCGACATAACCCCCTCCAACCCCTACAAACCGGGAGACTCCATCGTTGTTACACGACTACCAACCCCCTGCAAAACCTCTCCCCGATTTGACGGCCCCTTCACCATCAGCAAAGTCCCTAACCCCTACCATGTCATCATTGAACATCAGGGACAGACACGCACCTACCGCAACAGACACTTGCGCCCCTTCCAACCCACTAACAATAACCTGCCACTCAACCGCGTGCTACACACCTCCTGCTGCGCACCACCCACCTCAGCATCTTCCGAGAATCACCCTCCTGATTCATACACCTACTCCTTTTCACTCCCCCCTCCACCTCACCTATCATCACTCCTCCCCCCACTACTGTACACCCTCACCTGACCCACCACTGCCTTCCTCCAGCCCTGTTACCTCACCAGCTTCACCTCCGTCTGCCTCTCCTACGCCCACCCCACCTCCTCCAACCCCCCACCCTCAGTCGCCACCCACTAAGCCCACCTCACGCGACCCACTACCAACTCCCACCTTCACCACAACGGAATCGACCACCACCACCGTCCCACCACAACTCCCCCCCACACCCCCCCTGCACCCCCGCCACGCACCGCCCCACGGATCACCTCACCCACTAACTCCCCACGTGCACCAGCTCCACCTGCCACCCACGCCACTCATTCGTCCACCCCTGTCCACCCTTCACCCACCAATCATGCCCACTACACACGCCACCCCATGCCACCAACAACAACCACCCACAGCCACAACAAGATGCCCACACCACCACGTGCCTCCACAGCTTCACCACCAACACCAACCCTCACGACCACTACCACAAGATCCGGACGCCTCTCACGCCCACCCTCTACTGTAGACACACTCCTGCACCCACCTCTACTTCCCTTACTTCCTCACCATCATCCACACACACCAAGCATACCCCCAACACTACCCCCATCATGCTCCCCCTACATCAAGCACAGTGGAAAACTCCCAATACCCAATTCCCTCGGGAGACATGTCCCAGCCACCCAGTACTCCCCCATAAAAAGCCCAGGACCTCACCCCTCACCAGCATCCAGCCTTTGCCCCTGCACCAAGCACCACCACCAGAGATGAGGATAGGACCTCGCCACCACTCCTGTAACAGCAGCACCTCCGGGGAACCACACCTGGAGGGAGAGAATGAAGGGCATCCCGCGCAGCCAAGAGGTAGTGAGCCGGCTGCACAAGGGACCTTCTCCTCCGGGAGAACCCAAGAGACTGCAGATGAAGGGCGTATGGTGGCCCCTCCTTTCCCCACACATACGGTGGCCGTTGTGGTGGTTCCACAGTCTCTGAGGGTAGCAGCAGAAGGACATATGGTGGCCATTCCTTCCCCCACATGGACGGTGGCCGTTGTGGCAGTGCTGCTCCTGAAGGCGAAAGAAGGAGATGAGGGACATACGGTGGCCGTTCCCTCCAAGACACGTACGGTGGCCGTTGTCGCGGTTCTGCCCGCCCAACGGGAAGTAGCTGAGGGGTGTACGGTGGCCGCTCCCTCCCCCGTACGTACGGTGGCCGTTACCGTGGTGCTACTCCCATAGGAGGAGGAGGAGGTGGAGGAGGGACGTACAGTGGCTGTTCCCTCCGCGACACGTACGGTGGCCACTGTTGCGGTTCCACTCCTGCCTTTGCCTGTCGGTGTGTGCTCAATAACTAGCACACCAAGGCTATCTCCAAATGTGGCTGTAGCTGAGGGGCGTACGGTGGCCGCTCCGTCCCCCACACAGACAGTGGCCATTGTGGCGGCGCTACAGGGGGAAACAACTGAGGTACATACGGTGGCTGCTCCCTTCCCGGTACGTACGGTGGCCATTACCGCGGTGTTGCTTGGGACTGTACCTGGAGCAGTCCCACCCCAAACCTGGCGAGGGCTGCTCCATCAGTGGGGTTGTCTCTCATTCCTGCGCTGTCGCTGTTGGGTGGGTTGAGGGGAAGAGGGACTTAAGGTAGGGGCGCCCCGGTGCCCTTCTCGCTCTGGGCCAATCCCACAGTGACTTTTTTTTTCATGTGCTCGAGTCTGGGCATAGGCTTCTCAGCCTGCTCCCAAGGCCCAGTAGTCCTCCTACATATCGTACACCTCTACATGTCACCACTTCGGCGCTAACACCCACCGTCCATATTGAATACATGCTAGGACTGTCTCATACAGGACTGGTGTATTGGTATTAGAGAGGATATTTTTACGACATGTCGGCGGGTCTTCTGGTAGATTGGTAAAGTCTGCCGTAATGAAATTCAAATCCTTATACTGTTCCCTGCACCAGCGGGGATTTGAATCTGGGTCCGGTAGGAACACAAGCCATCTCTCTACCCATTGAGCCACTGCCTCCCCCGCCGTGGTGTCCTCCTGGGGTGGGGGCAGGGCTGCTGCTCCTTGGCGGGGTGGGGGTGGCGGGGTGGGGGGACCGGCTGCAGAGGCGTGTATTTCACCACTGTCTGTGGTCAAAAAGTCACGGCCCCGTGACTGGAGGTGGTAGGTGTGGGTGGTGGATGTCTGGTGGGCAGGTGTGATGTGTTGGAGAAGGATGGTCCAGTGGTGTGTTGCCCTGTAATATGTATAGTAGTGTCAACCAATCTAACTCTTCATTCCACCCACGTGTATAGTATCCAGTCGAGCATATTAAAAGACAACTGTGCCTTAGTGCTAGCCACTGCATTGAGCCCTGAGTGACTTGTAATATCCATGTATGTTGAAGTACTTGTATTTGCCCTTAACTACTTTACTGTGTTGTGTACACTTTATAGTAACTCTGTCATCCTGCTCATTCTGTATCCAGTGTTTCTTTGTTCTGTACTGTAAGGAGTTAGAACTAAGACAATAGATGTGCTAATGTACACTGCCGAGTTTTTATGCCCTGTTCCTTTGTGAGTGCTTACTTCCGGTCCAGAAAGAGAACCCCGCTCAGTCGCGGGCGTTTTTAGGACGAGAGGTCGGACTAAAAACACCCAGCATAACACCCTGTCCATTCTGTATCCAGTGTATCTTTATTCTTGTATTGTAAGGAGTTCGAATTAAGACAATAGATGTGCTAAGGTATACTGCAGAATTTTTATGCCCAGTTCCTTTGTGGGTGCTTTACTTCCGGTGCAGAAAGAGGATCACGCTCAGTCGCGGGCGTTTTTAGGACGAGAGGTCGGACTAAAAACACCCAGCATAACAGGTGGTGTCTGGCTCACTCCGCCGGGCGGATATTTCAGAGACAGCATAGCTGAGACCTGCTCATCAGAGATTGAGGCATCTGTCTGTAGATACGGCTGGTGAAGTTTCCCATTATTTCATTAATAAGAACTTACAATGGGGGTCTGTTTATTCTGGTGAAAGCTTGTCTCCCGCAGCTCCTGCCTTCATTCATTAGACTCTTTAGACCTTCATTGTAATCTAAAAGTAAGCAGTGCTGTGCCTTACCATATCAAATCACCAATACTTATTTGATTTTTTGAAAATGTTGGCCAGAAGTGAATAGTCTATGCTGAAAGATTGAAGTTCAGCGGTGCTACCAACAGAGTACAGTTTTAGGTGAAACAATTAGCTTACAGTTCATTTATAAAATGCAACTACGACAAAATATTATAACTAGTATTAGTGTTTAACCATCTATTTTTTTCAAATGAAATTCCATATCCATTTAGCAAACCCACTTCTGGTAGATCAGAATGGTTCTTACCTGTTCAGTTCAACTTAAAGAGGCCTTCATAATGAATAACTGTTGCTATCTCTACCTGCAACAAAACATATGTAAGTGAAAATGATAGTACAAATAATGAGGTGGTTTGGCCAAGATAAAAAGTTAGTTGACAGTCTGACTTGAAAAGTAACAGGGGAAGACCAAGGATGAGCTGGAGGAATGGAATGGAGAGTGAAATACAGCATAGTGTCCCCGGGAGTGCTCAATCCCCCACATCGAAGATTCAGCGTAGTGCCCCCGGAAACTCACCAACACCCCCACAAAGACCCCACGGAGGAGCAGCAGAGGCACACCGAGACTCGGCGTGACAACGGCACAAGCCAGTCCGGGCTGTACACCCCTATGACCTGGAGCCGCCCCGCCGTCGCCATATCAGAAATCTGGCACTACCTTCCGGGCGAGGTTCCACCAAACCATCTCGGGGTGGAGCTGTCTGTCCAGTTTCGATCAGTGCCCCTCAGGAGTTGGCCTGTAGCCACTCCTGCCTTCTACAGGAGTATGCCAGTAGCCTCTCCGAAGGTGTCTTCCCTCTTGGGACGGCCAGTAGCCACCCGCCCCTCGTAAAGGAATCGGCCCAACGCCGAACTGAGGGTAATCAGGAGATGGCCGGTAGCTGCTCCCGCCTTCGTAAGAAGGCGTCTTTCCAGAGACGGCCTGTAGCTGCTCCACACCCCCTCCTGAAGGAGACAGCCTGTAGCCGCTCCGAAGGCATTGCCCCCGAGTCGGCCTGTAGCTACTCCACACCCATCCTACAGGAGTTGGCCTGTAGCCACTCCCACCTTCGTCAGACGGCCGGTAGCCGCTCCGAAGGTGTTGTCCCCGAGTCGGCCTGTAGCTGCTCCACACCCCCTCCTGAAGGAGACGGCCTGTAGCTGCTTCCACCTTCATCAGACAGCTGGTAGCCACTCCGAAGGCATTGCCCCCGAGCCAGCCCGTAGCCGCTCCCCACCCCTCCTACAGGAGTCGGCCTGTAGCCGCTCCCGCCTTTGTCAGACGGCCGGTAGCCGCTCTGAAGGCGTTACCCCCGAGTCGGCCTGTAGCCGCTCCCACCTTCGTCAGACGGCCAGTAGCCGCTCTGAAGGTGTCCCAAGGTGTGCTGGTTCCTATTCCCCCTCTCAGGCCACGGCCAGTAGCCGGGCCCTGAGGCCCCTGGGAAGCCAAGGTCAGTAGCCAGGCTCCATGGCTGGAAACAGTCGAGAGCAGTCCTGCCGCCCCAGCGTGAGCCAAGTGTCCTGTACCCCGATGCAGTGGACGTGGGAGAGTACTGGAGAGGCCCTATCGCCTCCCCTGGCCTCTGCTCCCTGCGCCTGGCCCTGGAGAAAACCCACCTGACGGACCCTGACGCAGACCAGTGCCGCAACCCCTCCCTGATGGCGCTGCCTGGCTCTGGGGGCTGCAGCCCTCGGGAACTCCAGGCTCTTCCCAAAACTCCCAGGCGGGACCTCCCTATGCCCCGATGGCGGAGGACCTCCATATCCGGCCGAGACCTGACCGCAAGGTTCAGGGAGTTGTTCGGCCCGAGTCCTGAGGGCCATACTCCTGTTTCCAGCCCGGAGAAATCGGGGCCCCTTCGCCACCTGCAGCCCCGGACGAGAGGAGACGCCCTTGCGCGCCATCCTGTGCCCTCTCGGCACGACGTACAGTACCTTGGCGGTGCCCCTGCCCCAGCAGAACTGTCACCGGCGTGTCTTCCCGCCACACCCGCCTCCAGTAACTTGTGAGACAGTGATTGTGCCCTAAGTACAGTGGAACAGTGACAAGGTGATAATGTACTTTCCTAGCACCAGTCCAAGTGTTTACGTGACGGAAATGAAGGCCTAATATGCAGAGGGCAGAATAGTGAACCAATCCTGTGGAATCCAAGTGATAGTGCATAAGACTCATGTATGACTCCCTTCACGTTATCATCAGTGTAACGACCAAGCCGTGGAACTCATATTAGTAATTTATCCAAATGTCCCTTGCTCTTAGGAAATAATAAATCAAACACTCAATCAATACCCTCCACTTCATATTACTCAAAACGTAATTAGACCCCAGTGCCTTACTCCCTCCCCTAGTGAACTTTACCTTCAATTCCCCCCACATGCGCATCAACCTAGGATCGTATTGTGATAATTAACAAGTGACCCTTTCCACTTGGGAAATATAAGTTGAACTCGCTATCATTAACCTCTGCCTCATACTAACATAAATACAATTAGACCTCACTCCCTCCCCTAGTGAGCCCTGTCACTCCCTCCCCCATGTGCACCGAGACCCTTGATGATACTAATACTGTACATTACGCCTTGAGTGCCCAGAACATACTATTGTAGTATCCTGCGAGATACTGAGAATCTAGTTATAAGAGTTTGTAATTGACCAATATTGTGCTGTATCATTTGCTGTTGTCCCTTGTCTGACTAAGTAATACACGTGTAAAGGTTATTGCCTGAAGTTTTTGTGTCCTGCCTCTCTCTTATTTGTCCTAAGTCCCAGTCTCAAAAGAGGACCAGCTTCACGTTAGGTGTTCTGGGAGCAAGAAGTCCCGCCTTAAACACCTAGCATTACACTGGTGGACAGCGGTGGTTCTTGACCCAGGCATACGAGAGAGGTAGTGAAGAAATATCGGCAAAATGGCAATGAAACCACACGTGCAATTGCCCAAGTTTGACCCTGACCAGTGTGATGTGCACACATATCTGGCGATTATCAATCCCTTACTGGATATCGGTTTTGATAATGACCAACAAAAGATTGCAGTCACATTCCCACTACTGGGCAAAGCGGCGGCGAACATAGCACTGAAAATCGTCCCGGAGCTCACCTGGCAGAACTTCACAAAGTTTGTGATTGAGGCCATCACCCCATCACAAGGGAAAGTGGTGGCACTATCCCACTTGGATAGCCTTACATTTGACGGGGAATTGGATAATACCCTAATTCAGGCAAGACACCTAGTGACCGTTGCCTACCCGGAGGCAGATGAGGAAAACCGGGATCAACACACTTTTAACACTCTTCTGAGAGTGCTTCCCAGTGTTGTAAAACAACACTTTACTACCCATGACCCGACTGGAGACATGGATAGAGATATCCAGCTTACTCGACGCCTCCTAACCGTCCGCCCGACATCCCAGCAGATCAATGTGGTGAAAAAGTTTCCCACACAGACTCCGGCTCCCCCAGTCAAGCCACGTCCACCCATGCCTCACACCAGCCCCACCCCGGAGCCGAGCCCGCCTAGAGCACGCCCCATGTGCCGGAGCCCCGCCCCCAGGAAAAATCCTAACCTGATTCTGGTGAATCCATGGGAATTCACAGCCTCTAGCTCCCGGTGTCCCCTGCATGACATATGGGACCAGCTAAAGGCTGCACGCCGCAAACCCATTACCCCAGGTTCACGTAAAGTGTCCTCGCTGGAGGACAAGGCCCCCGAGGACGAACTGGCAACCACATAGGAGACCGATCCTGGGGAACAGGAGCAGGAGCAGGAAGAAGGAGGCCTCAGACAGCTGGATTTTTAGGTCCACCCCCGCACCAACCCATGGTGGCGGGGGCCATTACCCCCAAATATCGCCCCCCAGTGTGCCACAAGATGAAATTAAACGGCTTGAAGGTCAGACTGCTAGTTGATACGGGAGCAGCCAGATCCTGCCTTTACAGCCACTCACCTTGTGGACGTGGGGGATGGCCCCCTGCCCATCCATGGGGAGACACGGGCCCTACAGGTCGATACCCACCAACCGGTGTCGACCCAGCACCAGTTCATAATTTCTGACTCCAGCTGGAGCTACGATGGGTACTTGGCACTGAATTTACTCCAGAAGCTGGGAGCTACTATAGACTGCCGCTACCGGCAGCTCCAGTTCCGTACCCCACCCGGACCATCTGCACCTGTAAGCCCTGGCCCCGGCCGGAAGACTCCCCCGCTTCCTACCCCACAAACCCCCGTCCTCCTCCCTCCCCCCCGTGCCCCCCCCACTACCCCTCCTCCCTCGTTCCCTGCTGCCGTTTCTGCCGCTGTTACCATTCCCCCTCACCATGAGGCCTGGGTGTCCCTCAACCGGCCCTCTGGCCCCTCTGTCTTATTCTCCCCTCTCTTGCCACCAGGAGCCCTTTCGGCCTGCCTGTTTCTCCCACTTTCCTTCCTCCGCATCACACGGCAGTCCGCATTGCCAACCTCTCCCCTTCCCCCCTCACCCTCCCGAAAGGGCTCATAATCTGAGAGATGGAAGAAGCCGAGCCCTGTGCCCCGTCCCCTCCCACTCCCCCACCCCCCTCCCACCCATCCCCGACCATCTCTCCGCTCAGCAGTCAAGACATCCTACGCCATCTTCTCCTGGATTTCCAGGATTTGTTCGCGGCAGGACCAGCAGACATAGGGCACATCACTCACCTGTCGCACGAAATTCATATGACAGGCCCACCAATTCGACAACCCTCCCGGCGGAAGAACCCCAGACAGCGGAAGAAGAGGACCGTTAAGTACAGGAACTGATAGAGGCTGGTGTCATTTCCCCCTCCACCAGCCCCTGGTCCTCCCTCATCGTCCTAGTGAAAAAGAAGGATGGCATGATGCGATTCTGCATTGACTATCATCGCCTTAATGATGTCACCATCAAGGACGCCACTCCCCTCCCTCGAATCGATGATTTCTTAGGCTGCGTTCACACCAAGCGATTCGATTCGATTCAATTCATGGAGAATCAGTTGATTCGATTCATTTTGAATCAGCGCCGTTCATACCGACAGAATCAAACTGTCAGAATCAACAGGGAGTAGTGCAAAGGCTGACTTGAACGAGGATGGACGTAGACGCTCTTGCTGAAGTAGAGGTGTTGCTGTGGCTGAGGCGGCGTAGGCGTAGGCGTCCAAGAAGAATATGGGTGCATGAAATTAATGCAAAAAGACCTGATTTTGGGAGTTTCGGACACTTGTTCCCAGATTTGATAAACAATTCAGACAAGTTTTATGATTATTTTAGGATGACCACTGAACAGTTTAAAATGCTAGTGGAGTTGACTGCACCCAACATAAGAAAACAGAATACTAATTACCGACGTGCAGTTGGAGTTGAAAGGATTGCCATTTACCTTAGGTAAGAAGTGAACTGTTAAAAAGTCTGAAAGTTGGGACAAGTAGTGTGTCATGCAGTATAAAAGACATCTTTTATTTCTGGTTATGAATACAGAATACATTAAGAAAACATATCTTTTATTTCTGGTTGTGCACAGAGTAAAAATAAGTATAAATTCTTTGTTTCTGGTTGTGAATATATTAAGAAGATAGACATCCTTTATTTATGGGTGTGAATACAGGAAAAAAAATAGACATCCTTCATTTATGACTGAATAGAGTAAAAAAATAGACATAATATGTTTATCGTTGTGAATGCACCAAAATCATTGTTCCACTTTTTATCATCATAAATAGCACGTCGCTCTCTCACTAAATTTATCAGGACGTCCGGTAGCATGATGCTCACTCCTCCACTGAATCGCCGTGACTGATGAAAAAATGGACCCTCGCGCATCAGTGATTCTGAATCGCCTTGAATCGCCATGATTTGAATTGAATTGATTCGCTTGGTGTGAACAGTTCCTATAGGAATTAACATGTCGCATCAAGACGAATCATGAATCGATATGATTCTCCATGAACTGAATCGAATCGAATCGCTTGGTGTGAACGCAGCCTTAGATTCCCTTTATGGAGCGTCCTGGTTCTCCACTCTGCAGCTCCAGTCTGGATATTGGCAAGTCCCCGTGCGCCAAGAAGACCGAGGCAAAATGGCCTTCTACCAAGTAACGGCAAGCATTATGAATTTAATGTCTTGCCGTTCGGACTTTGCAACGCCCCCGCCACCTTCTCCAGGCTGATGGAATCTGTCCTCCGCGGTCTGACGTGGGAAATATGCTTAGCATATTTAGACGACGTCATCGCTTTTAGCCGGACCTGGGCCGACCACCTGCAGCGCCTCTGCCAAGTTTTCACCAGAATTCGCCAGGCAGACCTCAAGCTCCGCCCCTCTAAGTGTGTCCTGGCCGCTTGGACCGTCTCATTCCTGGGACACGTTATCTCTCAGGCAGGAATCTCCCCTGACCCCGACAAGCTCCACGCCATTGTGGACATACCCCCGCCACAGGATGTACATGGCATCCATGCCTTCCTAGGATTGGCGTCCTACTACTGCTGGTTCGTAAAGGGGTTTGCCCACATCGCCAAACCTCTCCATGACCTAACCCGAAAAGGGGAACTGTTCATCTGGACAGAGGAAAGACGAGCTGCTTTTCAGCAGTTGAAAGACAAACTCGTCTCTGTCCCCATTGTTGCCTTCCCTGATTATGCCCTCCCTTTCTGCCTCTACACCGATGTCTCCCTCTCCGCCATAGGCGCCATATTAGCACAAGTTCAGGAGGGCCGTGAGCACATCATTGCCTGCACCAGCCGTACCCTGAACTAGGCAGACAAGAACTACGCCGCCACTAAACAGGAATGCCTAGGGATAGTATGGGCCCTCCAGCATTTCAGGGCATATATATCCGGGACACAGGTCACCATCAACACGGACCACCAGTCCCTTCAGTGGTTACATCAATCGGATTCCCACAATGCCCAACTTATCAGGTGGTGCGAGACCTTGGAAAAATTTAATTATGAAATCTCCTACAGACCAGGCAAGCTCTACACCAACGTGGATGCACTTTCCCGGCTCCCAATCCACACCATCCAGCCCGAAGCCAACCTCCTGCAGCAGTGGCACCGCAAGGAGCGACCCCCATGGATTCCCCCCACTTATTCAAAAAGCTACACCGGCAGGGTGACCACCTCCTAACCCCCTCCGGTCATATAATCCTGGCCCCTGACACCGCTCTCGACGCCTTACGCCACCTTCACGCCCATAACGGCATCCACCTGGGTACCAAAAAGCTGCTTCGGGTGTTCAATGACACGTACTGGGCACCAAACCCGTCCACCCTCGCCAAGGAAATTATTCAAAGTTGCTGCACCTGTGCGCTTGGAAAAGACATCACACAGACCGCAGGACCATCGGGCCACATCACCACCCACAAACCCTGGCAACTTTCAGCACTCGACGTGGTGGGGCCTCTTCCCCCAAAATCAGGTTACAAGTACGTGATCACGTTCGTGGACACTTATTCCAAATTCGTCGTAGCCTGCCCAGCCATGGAACATCACGCCATTGCCATAGGAGATGCCCTACTCCGACACGTCTTCCCCTACCTTGGCATTCCCCAGGCCATCCATTCAGACAATGCCCCCGAGTTCACAGACAAAGTCTGGGAGGAACTCGCAAAAATTTTCGGATACAGTATCTCCCACTCCTCCTCCTACTGGCCACAAGGAAACGCAGTGTGCAAGAGCAGCCATCTCTCCCTCATGAACCAACTCCGCACACGCATCGAGGTCACTCAAAATGATGACTGGCCTGCTCATGTCAAAATTGTCCATGGGGCATCAATTCCTGCCCCAGAGAAGATGGAGTTTTGCCCTACGAGCGGATCTTTGGTGAGGCACCCCTCCTACTACCCCTTCGGCAGCACCTGCAACCACCCACCTCTGCTCCAACTACGGACCCGCTACGCCATCTTAAGAGCCAGTTGGTGCACCTGCAGAGTAACCTGGACCTCAACCCCGACACAGCATCCAACCTCTACCGTCCTGGCGACACCATTGTTGTCGCTCAACTTCCCACCCCGCACAAACTCGCCCTCCGCTTCACAGGGCCCCACACTATCATCTGGGTCCCCAACCCTTACCAAGTTACTGTGGATTACCATGGCACCCCTCGCAGTCACTGAAATCGCCACATACATCCATTCCATGCCCCGGCCCCTGCTGCCCCAGCCCCATGCCCCATCCCTCCTCCTGCCCCGGCGCCACCCCCACCTTCCATGTACGAGTGCTACATTTCTTCTTCCCCCTCTCCCTCCCCCTACCACCTCCGCCTCCCTGGCCGCTACCCCACCCCGCACCAGCTCACCTGCACCGCCACCCTCCCACCACTCTCCCTCACCACCCCCTCCTGCCACCCCCTCCTCCACGCCCAGCTCCACATGTCCCGCCCACACCACCACACCCCCACTGCCCCTGACCACCATCACCACCCTTACACACACCCACACCCACCTCCTCACACCACACCTCACCAACCCCACACCCAATGGCACGCACCTCCCGCCCCTGCCCACCTCGCACACCCACCTCCCTGCCCACACCCACCCTCAAAACTACCACCACCCGCTCTGGCTGCCTTTCACGCCCACCCGCCCGATACACTCATTCTTCCACCCCACCTGCTTCCCTACAACTTCACACCATCGTAATACACCAGGCCCAAATCCCAGCCAACTATACTCCCCAGAGACCCTACGCCACATTACCCCGGCACAAAACCCAGCTCCTGCCTTCAGTCGCTAGCATTCAACACTACATCACACCACCAGCAACAATCACGTCGATGCGTATCAGACGGGCTGTATGGGCATCTACCCTCGGTAGGAATCACAGGCTCCGAGGGCCGCACCACCTACTCCACCTCCTCCACTCCTCCCCCACCGCCTCCACCCTCTTCCTCACCTGTCGTCGCCATAGCAGGAATCCGGCACTACCTTCTGGGCTAGGTTCCACCAAACCATCTCGGGGTGGAGCTGTCTGTCCAGCTCTAATCAGCGCCCCTCAGGAGTTGGCCTGTAGCCACTCCCGCCTTCTACAGGAGTGTGCCAGTAGCCTCTCCGAAGGTGTCTTCCCTCTTGGGATGGCCAGTAGCCGCCCGCCCCTCGTAAAGGAATCGGCCCAACGCCGACCTGAGGGTAATCAGGAGACGGCCGGTAGCCATTCCCGCCTTCGTCAGAACGTGTCCTTCCGGTGATAGCCAGTAGCCGCTCCACACCCTCTCCTGAAGGAGACGGCCTGTAGCCGCTCCCACCTGTGTCAGATGGCCGGTAGCCACTCTGAAGGCATTGCCCCTGAGTCGGCCTGTAGCCACTCCACACCCCTTCTACAGGAGTCGACCTGTAGCCACTCCCACTTTCATCAGACGGCCAGTAGCTGCTCCGAAGGCATTGCCCCCGAGTCGGCCTGTAGCCGCTCCACACCCCTCCTACAGGAGTCGGCCTGTAGCCACTCCCACCTTCGTCAGATGGCCGGTAGCCGCTTCAAAGGTGTTGTCCCTGAGTCGGCCTGTAGCCGCTCCCCACCCCTTCTACAGGAGTCGGCCTGCAGCCGCTCCCGCCTTCGTCAGATGGCCAATAGACGGTCCGAAGGCGTTGCCCCCAAGTCGGCCTGTAGCTGCTCCTCATATCACCAGAAGGAGACAGCCTGTAGTTGCTCCTTCCTTCGTCAGACGGCCGGTAGCCACTCCGAAGGTGTTGCCCTCAAGTCGGCCTGTAGTCTCTCCCCACCCCTCCTGCAGGAGTCGGCCTGTAGCTGCTCCCGCCTTCGTCAGATGGCCGATAGCTGCTCCAAAGGTGTCCCGAGGTGCGCTGGTTCCTATTCCCCCTCTCAGGCCACGGCCCAGTAGCCGGGCCCTGGCGCCTTATAGTCGCACCCCTGGGAAGCCACGGCCAGTAGCTGGGCAACACGGCCGGAAACAGTCGAGAACAGTTATGCCACCCCAGTGTGAGAGAAGTGTCCTGTGCCCCGACGCAGTGGATGTGGGAGAGTACTGGAGAGGCCCTATTGCCTCCCCTGGCCTCTGATCCCTATGCCTGGCCCTGGAGAAAACCCACCTGATGGACCTTGATGCAGACCGGTGCCGCAGCCCCTCCCTGACGGCACCGCCTGGCTCTGGGGGCCGAAGCCCTCAGGAACTTCAGGTCCTTCCCAGAACTCCCGGGCGGGACCTCCCTACACCCTGACGGCGGAGGACCTCCACATCCAGCAGAGACCTGACCGCAAGGTTCAGGGAGTCGTTCGGCCCCAAATCCTGAGGGCCATACTCCTGTTCCCAGCCTGGAGAAATCGGGCCCCTTCGCCACCTGCAGCCCAGGACGAGAGAAGACGCCCTTGCATGCCATCCCATGCCCTCTCGGCACGACCTCCTTTGGCAGTGCCCCTGCATGCCATCCCATGCCCTCTCGGCACGACCTCCTTTGGCAGTGCCCCTGCCCCGGTAGAACTGTCGCCGGCGTGTCTCCCCACCGCACTCGCCACCAATAACTTGTGAGACAGTGATTGTGCCCTAAGTACAGTGGAACAGTGACAAGGTGATAGTGTACTTTCCTAGCACCAGGACAAGTGTTTACATGACAGGGAAATGAAGGCCTAATATACAGAGGGCAGAATAGTGAACCGTTCCTGTGAAATCCAAGTGATAGTGCATAAGACTCATGTACGATTCCCTTCACGTTATCATCAGTGCAACGACCAAGCCGTGGAACTCATATTAGTAATTTATCCAAATGTCCCTTGCTCTTAGGAAATAATAAATCAAACACGCTATCAATACCCTCCACTTCATATTACTCAAAACGTAATTAGACCCCAGTGCCTTACACCCTCCCCTAGTGAACTTTACCTTCAACTCCCCCCACACGCGCAACAACCTTGGATCGTATTGTGATAATTAACAAGTGACCCTTTGCACTTGGAAAATATAAGTTGAACACGCTATCATTAACCTCTGCCTCATACTACCATAAATACAATTAGACCTCACTCCCTCCCCTAGTAAGCCCTGTCGCTCCCTTCCCCACGTGCACCGAGACCCCGGACGATACTAGTACTGTACACTACGCCTTGAGTGCCCAGAACATACTATTGTAGTATCCTGCGAGATACTGAGAATCTAGTTATAAGAGTTTGTAATTGACCAAATATTGTGCTGTATCATTTGCTGTTGTCCCTTGTCTGACTAAGTAATATACGTGCAAAGGTTATTGCCTGAAGTTTTTGTGTCCTGCCTCTCTCTTATTTGTCCTAAGCCCCGGTCTCGAAAGAGGACCAGCTTCACGTTAGGTGTTCTGGGAGCGAGAAGTCGCGCCTTAAACACCTAGCGTCACAGAATAATAATTATATGAGATGGGGTGTGTGAGTAGGAGGGATGGCAGACAGTGACAAGAAAACTCGGTAAATTTTTACAAGTGGATAATACACCCCCCAGCTAGTGCAATATATTTTTCTGGCAGTTTTTGATGCGAGTCGAATGTATGTGACCTTCATTTTTGTTGGAAATGCCTCATTTTCCCTCTTTTCCAGTCATGAACTTTGATTTGACAGGTAGGTGAAAGCAAGCATTTTCCGGAAAAAGTGAAGTAAAAAACAACTGAACTCGCATCAAAAACCACCAGAAAAATATACTGCACCACCCTTTAATGTAACCGAACAGACCAAACCTAACGAAACAGACCTAACGTAACCTCACCGAACACAATAAAACTAACCAAACCTAACCCAGTAAACCTAACCTATCCTAGGGGAATACTTACTCAAGAGATACGATGGTCTAGGACGAGGGTCGTCTGGGTCATCGTCGTCTTACGGGGATAGGCCTAGTGGACTAGCGGCAACAGCACCAGGTTGTTCACGTGACCGATCTGACTGTGGTGGGTATAGTGCGGCTGCACCAAAGAGGAAGTGGTGTAACGTCTGCTCAGTGTTCGCGTGAAGAAATAGATACCTAGGGAAGTACTGTTCAAAATATTCAGTCCGTAGTCCAGGACGCTTTACGTCACGCCACAGTCTTTCAATGGTCTGTATATTGATGATAGGGTCATTCGGGTCCACAAATGCCTCCTTATGGTTTATCACACGATGCGTATACCCCTCGTCTGCCAACCGTTGATAGGCAGCCCAACCTTCACTGTTAATGATGCTACCTAGCCAAATGAATTTTTTGAAAATGGGTACAAGGGTTGCAGCACTCCTGTCAAGTATTTGATCCCCTTTCACTAAAGGCACCAAGAAAAGCTTTCTTCCAACCCGTTCAATCCCTCCGAAAAGCCACACGTCCTTTAGGTTTCTCCCACGATCATATTTTGCCCTCACAAAAAATGTCTCGTCAATCTCGACGACAACGCCAGGTCCCTCGATGGGTGGCTGGTTCTGGAGCCACGAAAAGGTCACTTCTGAGCAAATGCATCGCCAGTCCACACTTGTCTTTGTCGACCACTTCAAACACGTGATAATAACGTCGTGGTTCCAGAACTTTTGAATCCAGTGGTTTATGAACAATATAATTTGCCAGGCAGGAAGGTGTGTGTTGTCCAAAAAAACTTCCTTTGTAGTCAGACACACAAAAACTACACTGGACCCGTTTCTTGGTTTTTGCGTATTTTTTGTACCAACCACAGTTCCACTGATGTTTGTCTTTTCTAAATTTATACGGCTCCTGACAATCTGTGCAATAAACTTCGGAAGGTAATACACCGTGTCTTCTAAAATACTCAATAGCCTGCTCAGGTTCACCCGTAAATAATCAATATCACACCCGGGACACACAGCACGTCTTTCTTCTTCAGAGGCCATAGCAAGGATTTGAATTTTCCATCCAGAATGAATCAAAGACCACGCTTCAAATTGATTGGCAGAATACCATCACTTGACCTAAAGAAGGCCGATGAGTGGGTGATACCTGAAATATCTGCGCGATGAGGTAAGCTGGACACCACCACCCCAGGAGGAGAGTATGAGGGGCAATGCCCACCCCACTAGGAGGTGACAGGGAGGCTGGTTTACCTGTCACGTCTTCCAGTCAAGAGCATCATATCTCCCTCGCACCCCGATGCCCCTCTTCTCCACAGCCAGACCACATGGCAATCTGCAGGAAAAGCACACTACACTCCTGCAGAGGGAACCCTCGTCAGAATCGGGGTGGGACTTGTATTACCAAGCTCCCAAGCAGACCCAAGGACACCGAGTCCCCGGGATCGGCCTCCCTTTTGAAAGATGACTCTGGAGGAGCCTCAAGGGCTGCTATCCCCACCAAGGAGCAGCAGACGTGCCGCTGCCATCCACCAAACCTGTCTGCAGGGCAGGAGCCCCAGACCCAAAGGCAGGGGAGCAGTTTCCATCAGCACTGTGGCAAATGCTGGGCGTATCCATCGGGCGCCTTCTCCCTGCCTCGAAAACAAAGGCTGGAGAGCAATCTCCGTCAGTGTTGTGGCAATAGCTGGGCATATCCATCAGGCGCCTTCTCCCTGTCCTTGAAACGATGGTCAGAGAGCAGTCTCTGTCGGCACTACGGCAACAGCCAGGCGTATCCATCGAGTGCCTTCTCCCCGTTGTCAGGATCTGTAGCAGCAGGCGGATCAGCTCCAGGCTGCTCTCCCCCTGCCCGTAACTGGGCTCCTGCAGAAGCCAGTGCCTCCCGCCCCAACCACCACCTCGGTGGCGAAGTGAGGTACCCCTCACCCTGCCCCTCAGTATCCGAGGGCAACTCTTGTTCCTTTTCAGGGGAACCTCCAGAGACCAGAGTGGGCGAGACATCCCCGAGGGCCAGTGTCCTGTCGGTGCAACCCCAGGTGTTGTCATACTCCCCCAGGATGAGAGGCCGCAAGTCGCCCCCTGACAGCCTCCTCCCGATGGCAAGATCATAACCCACAGATGGCAAGCCTCCCCAAGTGTCTGAAGCAGCAGCCGAGCCTCCCTGGATGTCGGCAGCCGCAGCCCCTCCCTGACGGCCGCCCCCGAGGGGCGTGATAGCTGTGCGTCCAGGGCACCACCCTCTCTATGCCTGACCCCAGCCCTGGGCCTCCCCAGTTCCTCTCCCAGAACCCCGATAATGACGAAGGGCCAGCGCCAAGCTGCGAGCCTGTTGGTCCTCTTCGGCCCCAGCCCCAAGACCCCGGCCCCCCTTGTCGGGCCATGGTGGCTAGGGAGCCTCCCCACACACCACCGGCCCATTCTTCCTGGACTCGTGGCAACCCGACGGACCACTTGCCTCTATACTACTCACCGGGTGGCCCTCCTCCTACGCCAGACCGCCGCTTGGAACTCCTGTCTTAGCGGGCCCTGTCCTCCCCTCCGTCAGAAACTGTGAGTAATAGATCCTCCCTTTATACTCGTATTCCCCCAGTGTGACCATCCCCACCCCACAGTGGACCCTCCCCGTGACCCCTCCCCAAAGAACGTGTAACTCTTCCCCAAAGTGCTCACCCTCCCCTTGTGAATTATAGTGTACCATATTACTCAAAGTGCTGTCACCCGGAGTGTTCAACATACCCGAATGGGTCAGTTCCCCCCCCCTACTATGACCTATATCTCCCCAGTGTCACCTTTCCCACAGAACAACAGACGACAGTGTAACCTGCACCCGTGGACTCCCACTAACTCCCCTCCCTCTCTTCATGCCCACGAGAGTATACCAACCCTAGCCTCATTAACTCCCCCCCCCCCAGTAACTGTCAGTGTGAGACCATATGCAGTATATATATATTTACTGTATATATATTGAAATGCGTGGCTTGCAAGTCAGTACCCCTGGAGACAATGTGAGAGAAGAACAACATAGTGTCCCCAGAAACACGGTGAGAAAGAAACAGTGTAGTGCCCCCAGAACTGCAGCGAGAGAGGAACAGCGCAGTGCCCCCAGAAACACACCGACACCCCTACCCAGACCCCACGGAGTAGCCACACCCACACTAGGGGACCCAATACGACAACGGCATAAGCCAGCCCGGGCCAAGCGCCCTTATAACACTCAACCGTCGCACCGCCACCATAGCAGAAGGAGGACACTATCTTCGGGGAGCGGGACTGCAAAATCAGACTGGGGTGGAACTGATATTTCAGTTTCCGACAGCGTCCATCTGGAGATGGCCAATTGCCGCTCCTGCCTTCGTCAGTTGGCCAAGCATCGCACTGAAGGTGTTTCTGCCGAGACAGGCGATTGCCGCTCATCTCTTCTGCCCCAGGAGACAGCCGATTGCCGCTCCACCCTCCTGCTGAAGGAGATGGCCGATTGCTGCTCTGGAAGCGCTGCCCCTGAGATGGCAGATTGCCACTCAACCCTCCTGCTGAAGGAGACGGCCGATTGCCGCTCTAGAGGTGCTGCCCCCGAGACGGCCAATTGCCGCTCCACCCTCCTGCCGAAGGAGACGGCCGATTGCCGCTCTGGAAGTGCTGCCCCCGAGACAGCCGATTGCCGCTCACTCTTGCTGCTGAAGGAGACGGCCGATTGCTGCTCTGGAGGTGCTGCCCCTGAGATGGCCAATTGCCGCTCACTCCTCCTGCCGAAGGAGACGGCCGATTGCCGCTCTAGAGGTGTTGCCCCCGAGCCGGCCGATTGCTGCTCACCCCTCCTGCCGAAGGAGATGGCCAATTGCCGCTCCAAAGGTGCTGCCCCCGAGACGGCCAATTGCTGCTCACTCCTCCTGCAGAAGAGATGGGCCCATGGCACCTGGAGAGGCAACCAGAGGTGCACTGACTCCCCCACACAGCCACGGCCTATTGCCGGGCCCTACGGCCAGAAAGAGGTGCCAACATTGCCCCTGCGTGAGACAGACGCCCGGCTCCCCAGCACCAGAGAGGCCCCGCAAGGCCTAACGGCCTCCCCTGGCCTCTGGTCCCTATGCCTGGCCCTGGAGGAGACTCACCTGTTGGGCCCTAGCACAAGACAGTGCCGCAGCCCCCGCCTGATGGCGCCCCTTGATTCTGGGGACCGCAGCCCTCAGCCTCTCCGGGCCCTCCCCAGGACCTCCACCTCTGGCCGAGACAGGAGCCAGAGACTCCTGGACCTGTTTGGCCCCAGCCCTGAGGGCCACACCTCTAATCCCAGCCCGGAGACTACGGGCCCTTGTGCCACGTGCAGCCCTGGACGTGAGAAGACGCCCCTGCAAGCCGTCCTGTGCTCACTCGGCACGGCTTTCCCTGGCGGTGCCCCTACCCTGGCCAAATAGACGCCGGCGTGTCTTCCCGCCGCCCCCACGACACGAGTGAATTTATGTCAAGTGTGGTATTACCCCAGGACTAGTGAATGGAAATTATATTAAGTGTGACGTTGCCCTAGAAAACAGGTTACAGTGGTATAGTGACTTAATGTATGTCCAATGTCGGGGTGAGTGAAATCACGGGCGAGTGAGTAAGAACAAGTACAGTGAGTGAGTCCCGAGAAACCCAACTCATAAGTGACGCCCTCATAAGAAACCAGTAAGAACTCTTCCCCTGAGGAAGTCTCTGTAGTGAAAATATACCTATGTCCCTTGTTGCTAGAGAACAATAGAAAAGTGAAAGTAATATCCGTCCCTTTGTATTACCGTAAACATAGTGAATATCCAGTGTCCCTCTATTCCCTCCCTCCCTACAACATCCCCTCCCCATAACTAACGTAATATAAACGAGAGATAGAATCAAATGTCAAAATCCCTTTTCTATCAGGTGATGCTAAGAGTGAATTAGTAATACGTATCCTTTTCCAATATTACCATAACTCTGTTCCGGCTCGTCACGAGTCCTTCCCCTCCCCTCCCGTGTGAACTCCCTCTCCCGTGCTCCCACGCGCGCCCGTGTTCCCTGTACACCTGTTCACTAGACTTTCTGCATTGGCAACCGTAGTGGTTAAGTCAGTATCCTGCGAGATACTAGTATCCTAAGTAAGGTTTTATTTCAGTCACTTATCGTGTTGTAATATCTGCATTTTGTCCTGTGTCTGACTGTGGGAATATACGTGTAAAAGGTTATTGCCTAGAGTTTTTGTGTCCTGCCTCTCTTTCATTGCACTAAGCTCCGGTCACGAAAGAGGACCCTGTTACACGTTAGGTGTTTTAGGATCGAGGAGTCGGGCCTTTTTCACCTAACATTACACTGGTGGCCAGCGGTGGTTCTTGACCCGGGCGTGGAAGAGAGGTAGTGAGAAATATTTGGCAACATGGCAACTAAACCGCATGTACAATTACCCAGGTTTGACCCTGACCAGCACGATATACACACGTATCTGACGATAATTAAACCCCTACTGGATATTGGTTTTGAGAATGACCAGCAGAAAATTGCAGTCACACTCCCACTATTGGGCAAAGCGGCGGCGAAAATCGTCCCTGAGCTCACCTGGCAGAACTTTACAAAGTTCGCTGTCCAAGCCATCACCCCATCATTAGGGAGAGTGGTGGATCTATCCAAATTGGATAGTTTTTCATTTGACGGGGATTTAGACAATACCCTGATACAGGCAAGACTCTTGGTTACCGCTGCCTACCCGGAGGCAGACGAAGAAACCCGGGACCAACACTTGCTTAACACTCTACTAAGAGTGCTCCCGAATGTCATTAGACAACACTTTACCATCCATGACCCAACCGGAGACATGGATAGGGACATCCAGCTAATACTGCACCTCTTGACCGCCTGCCGATCAATGTGGTGAAGAGATTTCCCACCCAACCCCCGGCTTCTCCAACCATGCCACGACCACTCTTGCCTCACATCAGCCCTACCCTGGCACCTAGTCCGCCTAGGGCACACCCCTCTTCCGCCCCACGGGAAAATCCAAATCTGATTTTGGTAAACTCGTGGGAGTTCACAGCCTGTAGCTCCTGCTGTCCCCTACATGATATACGGGACCAACTCAAAGCTGCCCGCCGCAGACCCACAGCCCCGGGTTCACGTAAGGTGTCCTCTTTGGAGGGCAAGCTCCAGAAGACGAGCTGGCACCCGTGGATGAGCCCTATGCGGGAGAACAAGAGCAGGAACAGGAGAGTGAAAGCCCCAGACAGCTGGATTTTTAGACCCGCCCCCACACCAACCCACGGTGGCGGGGGCCACTACCCCTAAGTATCACCCCCCAGTGTATCACAAGATGAAATTAAACGGCGTGAAGGCCAGACTGCTAGTTGACATTGGAGCAGCCAGGTCCTGTTTATACAGCCACTATTTCTCCCGTCACAAGTCGACCTTTGGCCTGCTCCGCCCTACCACCACTCACCTTGTGGACGCGGGGGATGGCCCCCTGCCCATCCGTGGGGAGACTTGGGCCCTACGGGTCGACACCCACCAGCTGGTGTCCACTCAGCATCAGTTTATTGTTTTTTACTCCTTCTGCCGGAGTTACGACGGGTATTTAGGACTGGACTTGCTCCAAAAACTCGGAGCTACCATTGACTGCCGCTACCGACAGCTCCAGTTCCGTCCCCCACCCCGCCCCACCCAGGTCATTTGCACCTGCACGCCGCAGCCCCAGCTGGAGGATTCGTCTCCTCCCTCCCTCCCATCCCCCCTCCTCCTTCCCTAACCCCGCCCTCCTCCCCTTCTTTCCCAGTGCTTCCCCCCACCACCCCGGCCCCTTCCTTCCCCGCTACCGTCTCCACCACTGTTACCATTCCTTCTCACCATGAGGCTTGGGTGCCTCTGAACCGGCCCTCCGGTCCCTCTGTACTGTTTTCCCCGCTCCTCTCATTGGGAGCCCTTTCTGCCTGCCTTTTATCTCCCACCTTTCTTCCCCCCCACCACACCACTGTCCGCATAGCCAACCTCGCCCCTTCCCCCCTTACCCTCCCCAAAGGGCTTGTTATCGGAGAGATGGAGGAAGCTAAGCCCTATGCCCCAACCTCCTCCCACCTCCCTGCCCCCCTACCCCCTATTCCTGACCATCTCTCCACCCAGCAGTCAGATACCCTACGTCACCTTCTCCTGGATTTCCAGGACCTGTTTGCGACCGGACCAGCAGATATAGGGCATACCAAATACCTGTCGCACGAAATCTATACGACAGGCCCACCGATTAGACAGCCTTCCCGACGCAAGAACCCCCGACAAAGGGAGAAAGAGGACCGCCAAGTGCGCGAAATGATCGAGGCCGGCGTCATTTCCCCCTCCACCAGCCATTGGTCCTTCCCCGTCGTTCTAGTAAGAAAGAAGGATGGTATGGTGCGATTTTGCATTGATTACCGTCGCCTGAACGACGTGACCATCAAAGATGCCACTCCCCTCCCACGAATTGACGACTCCCTAGATTCCCTTCATGGGGCATCGTGGTTCTCTACCCTCGACCTCCAGTCTGGGTACAGGCAGGTCCCGGTGTTATGAGTCCATATTATAATTACAAATCATAATAGATAGATAGATAAATAGATAGATAGACAGCTCCATGCAAGCCTGGGAAAGGGAATTGATCTTGGAAGTTAATTGAGGAAATGTTGACGATACATAGGAAGTAGCAAAGTCAGGGGATGATGTAGGTAGTGTGTCAGCGAGATAGCAGGCGAACAAAGCCTAGTGACACACATACTCACACACAAGTTTCTGGAACTTTCCAACCACAGTGTAACACACGTGACACGACCCCTGTTTCACCAGAACTACAATTATGTAACTACAAACAATATGTAACAATTGTGTAACAGTTGCATTAACAAAATGTAACTACAGTTATAAGGCCAACACAATTATGCATTACCACAATATTATGTAACAATTCATTAAATATTACAATTACGTATTACAACAATGTAACAATTACAATACAATTATGTAACAATTCACAATGTTACAATTATGTATTACCACAATGTTACTACAATATTATGTAAAGTCATACAATTTATCACAATTCTGTACTACCAGCATCATCATACAAGTTAGGTGAAATATTAGACTTAGTAAAGGGATAACTCAATATGTAACGTAATAACCTAGCAGTATTACCACTGCACAATTATATGCGTATGTCTGTTATACATACACATCTTACAAAATGTCATACAACAACCAATGCATTTATTCAAATATGTATACATCTTGTTTAAAATGTAATATTACTGGATCATTGCAATTTACTATGAATATTATATGTATACAATATTATAATCAATATTATGTACTAATAGATTAGCACATGTCAATGATGATTGCTGTCGGAGGACCTCCAGCGGCGTGGCCGAGCAATGTTGAGTCCATATTATAATTACAAATCATAATAGATAGATAGATAAATAGATAGATAGACAGCTCCATGCAAGCCTGGGAAAGGGAAATGATCTTGCAAGTTAACTGAGGAAGTGTTGACGATACATAGGAAGTAACAAAGTCAGGGGATGATGTAGGTACTGTGTCAGCGAGAGAGCAGGCGAACAAAGCCTAGTGACATACACACATACTCACACACAGGTTTCTGGAACTTTCCAACCACAGTGTAACACACGTGACACGACCCCTGTTTCACCAGAATTTAGGAAGCAGAGAGGCAGAAGGAGGCTAGCATTAGAACCGACAGGTAGTGGAGAGGGTGAACAAGAAAGAGGAGCTCAACTAGACTTACTTATTATATTGTCTCTGTAAGACATACCCTGCTCAACTTAGATTTCTCTGATGATAATAAATTAAGATCAACTCACTGTATTCATCTTTAATTCCTACTACAAGAAATCGAGAGTGACAACCAAACAACAAAACTTCTCTACAAGTTACTACAAAGTCTTTTATGACACTGGTACACCCAGAACACTGAGGCAAAACCATCTTCTCCACTAGCAACGGCCGGCACTTCGAATTCAATGTCCTGCCGTTTGGTCTTTGCAATGCCCCTGCCACCTTTTCCTAGCTAATGGAATCTGTCTTGAGTGGCCTCAGTTGGAAGATATGTCTCGCCTATCTGGATGACGTCATCATTTTTAGCCAGACCTGGGCCGACCATTTGCAGCGCCTCCGTCGGGTCTTTACTACGATCCGCCAGGCAGGCCTCAAACTCCACCTCTCTAACTGTGTCCTGGCCGCCAGGACTGTCTTGTTCCTGGGACACGTTATCTCCCAGGCAAGAATCTCCCCGGACCCAGACAAGCTTCGCGCCATAGCGGACATACCACCACCGCAGGACATCGACGGCGTCCGCGCCTTCATAGGACTCATGTCCTACTATCGTCATTTCGTGAAAGGTTTCGCTCAAATTGCAAAACCTCTGGACGATCTGACAAGGAAGGGGGAACCGTTTGTATGGACTGAAGAAAGACGAGAGGCCTTCCAACAACTGAAAAACAAACTCGTCTCTGCTCCCATCGTGGCCTTTCCCAATTATACCCACCCGTTCCGCCTCTACACCGACGTTTCTCTCACCGCAATAGGCGCCGTGCTCGCCCAGGTACAAGCCGGCTGAAAACACATTATTGCTTGCGCCAGCCGCACTTTGAATCCAGCTGAGAAGAATTATGCCGCAACCAAATGAGAATGCTTCGGCATAATTTGGGCCCTCCAACATTTTAGGGCTTACCTTTCCGGAACCCAGGTCACAATCATCACTGACCATCAGTCTCTTCAATGGCTGCATCAGTCGGACTCGCATAACGCCCAACTCGTCAGGTGGCGCGAAATCCTAGAAGAATTCCAGTATGAAATCTCCTACAGGCCTGGGAAACTGCATACCAACGCAGATGCCCTCTCCCACCTTCCCATTCATGCGGTGCAGCCAGATTCGGACCTCTTGCACCTATGGCACCAAAAGGAACGGCCCCCCTGGATTCTCGCCCACCTGTTCACCAAACTATGCCGACAGGGGGATCACCTTCTAACTCTGTCCGGACACATTCTACTAACCCCCGATGCGGCATGCGACGCCCTGCGCCACCTCCATGCCCATAACAGCATCCATCTGGGTACCAAGAAGCTAGTCCAAGTGTTTAACGACACTCACTAGGCGTCAAACCCCTCCACCCTCGCCAAGGAGATAGTTCAGACTTGCCGCGCATGTGCGCTAGGGAAGGATGTCACCCAGACCGCCAGACCCTCGGGCCACATCACCGCCCATAAACCTTGGCAACTCCTGGTGATAGATGTAGTGGGCCCCCTCCCTTCCAAATCTGGGTATAAATATGTGATCACGTTTGTCGACACATTCGAAATTTGTAGTAGCCTGCCCGGCGAAAGAACATCATGCCGTCGCCGTCATCGATGCCCTTCTCCAACACGTGTTCCCTTATTTTGGCATCCCTTAAGCCATCCATTCTGACAATGCCCCAGAGTTCTCTGGTAAAATCTGGGGGGAACTTGCCAAGATATTTGGATATAAAATCTCCCATTCCTCGCCTTATTGGCCACAGGGAAACACAGTATGTGAACATAGTCATCGTACCCTGATGAACCAACTACGTACACGCATCGAGGCTACGAAAGATGATGACTGGCCAGCCCATGTAAAGATCATTCAATGGGGGATGAATTCCTGTCCCCGAGAGGACGGGGTTTCCCCACACGAGAGAATATTTGGCGAATCCCCTCTCCTGCTACCACTACGCCAACACCTGCAACCACCTGCCGCCACCCCCACCACGGACCCTTTGCACCTTCTAAAAAGCTGGCTGCACCGCTTACAGAAAACACGACCTTGGCCCCGACACTGCCTCCAACCCTTTCAGCCCAGGCAATACTGTCATCATCACCCAACTTCCCACCCCCCACAAACTCGCCCCCCGCTTTACAGGACCCCACAAGATCACCCATGTTCCAAACCCCTACCAGGTTGTCGTGGATTACCACGGCACCCCGCACACCCTCCGAAACCGCCACGTGCGCCCCTTCCGCACGCCCACCTCTGCCACCCTGACCCCACACCCCACACCTTCCCCTGCTCCCGCACCGCCTGTCACTTCTACATACGAGTGCTATGTTTCCTTCTCGCCATCCCCCTCCACCCCCCCTACCACCTCAGCCTCCCCCGCTCCCACCACCCCCCGCACCTCACCTGACATCTAACCTGCCACATGAACCTCCCCATGCTCACCCTCACCCCTTCCCTCCACCGCCTCACTTTTTCCACCCGCGTCCACGTGCTCCGCCCACACCACCACCCCCACAGAACAACCCACTACTGCCTTCCCCTCCCCTCCACACCTACGCACGCCCACTCCGACAATCTCACCTGCCACCGCGTCCCCAACACGTGCAACAGCCCGTACTAACCAACCCCGCCTGCCCACTTCCCCACCCACATCCACCCTCAGAACCACCACCACCCACTCCGGTCAACTCTCACGCCCACCCGCTCGACCCATACCCCGACACCTCCTGCCTCCCCCCCACTTCACACCATCATGATACAACAAGCCCAAATCCCCTCCACCTACACTCCCCAGAGACTCAACGTTGCATTACCACAGCAAAAAACCAGGCCCAGACCCTCAGTAGCCAGCATACAGCCCCCTACCACACCAGCGACAACACCGATCAAAATGAGGATCAGATGAGCCATATGGGCGCTGACCACAGGCAAGAATCGGCGGTTCAGGGGACCATACCACCTGCTGACCCTCCTCCGGTCAACCCTCACTGACTCCACGCTCTTCCTCACCTGTGACGCCGAACAAAAGGAAAATTTTCACACCACCGCTTGGCAAGCCCTACCCCAGCATCTCCAGCCTGGATACGCCACCCACGACACTCACGTATACCACCTCCAGCCATGTGGAAGTGACTTTTTCCAAGGAGAGAGTGGTGAAATGCGTGGTTTGCAAGTCAGTGCCCCTGGAGACGATGTGAGAGAAGAACAACGTAGTGCCCCCAGAAACACGGTGAGAAAGAAACAGTGTAGTGCCCCCAGAACCGCAGCAAGAGAGGAACAGTGCAGTGCCACTAGAAACACACCGACACCCCTACCCGGACCCCACGGAGTAGCCACACCCACACTAGGGGACCCAATACGACAATGGCATAAGCCAGCACGGGCCGTGCGCCTTATAACACTCAACCGTCGCACCGCCACCATAGCAGAAGGAGGACATTACCTTCAGGGAGCGAGACTGCCAAATCAGACTGGGGTGGAACTGATATTTCAGTTTCCGACAGCGCCCCTCTGGAGACGGCCAATTGCTGCTCCCGCCTTTGTCAGTCGGCCAAGCGTCACACTGAAGGTGTTTCTGCCGAGACAGCCAATTGCCGCTCGTCTCTTCTGCCCCAGGAGACGGCCGATTGCTGCTCCATCCTCCTGCCGAAGGAGACAGCCGATTGATGCTCTGGAAGCGCTGCCCCTGAGATGGCCGATTGCCGCTCAACCCTCCTGCTGAAGGAGACAGCCGATTACCACTCTAGAGGCGCTGCCCCTGAGATGGCCGATTGCCGCTTCACCCTCCTGCCAAAGGAGACGGCCAATTGCCGCTCTGGAGGTGCTGCCCCTGAGACGGCTGATTGCCGCTCACTCCTGCCGAAGGAGACGGCCGATTGCCGCTCTGGAAGCGCTGCCCCTGAGACGGCCGATTGCCGCTCTGGAAGCGCTGCCCCTGAGACGGCCGATTGCCGCTCTGGAAGTGCTGCCCCTGAGACGGCCGATTGCTGCTCAACCCTCCTGCCAAAGGAGACGGCCGATTGCTGCTCTAGAGGCACTGCCCCCGAGATGGCCAATTGCCGCTCCACCCTCCTGCCAAAGGAGATGGCCAATTGCTGCTCTGGAGGTGCTGCCCCCAAGATGGCCCATTGCCGCTCCACTCTCCTGCCAAAGGAGATGGCCAATTGCCGCTCTGGAGGTGCTGCCCCTGAGACGGCCGATTGCCGCTCACTCCTCCTGCCAAAGGAGACAGCCGATTGCCGCTCTGGAAGCACTGCCCCCGAGACGGCCGATTGCCGCTCACTCCTCCTGCAGAAGAGATGGGCCCACGGCCTCTGGAGAGGCGACCAGAGGTGCGCTGACTCCCCCACACAGCCACGGCCTATTGCCAGGCCCTACACCCAGAAAGAGGTGCCAACATTGCCCCTGCAGAGAGACAGACGCCTGACTCCCCAGCACCAGAGAGACCCCGCGAGGTCTAACGGCCTCCCCTGGCCTCCGGTCCCTATGCCTGATCCTGGAGGAGACTCACCTGTCGGGCCCTAGCACAAGACGGTGCTGTAGCCCCCGTCTGATGGCGCCCCTTGATTCTGGGGACCGCAGCCCTCAGCCTCCCTGGGCCCTCCCCAGGACCCCCGGGCACAACCTCTCCACGCCCAAGAGACGGCGAAGGACCTCCACCTCTGGCCGAGACAGGAGCCAGAGACTCCTGGACCTGTTTGACCCCAGCCCTGAGGGCCACACCCCTAATCCCAGCCCGGAGACTATGGGCCCTTGTGCCACGTGCAGCCCTGGATGTGAGAAGACGCCCCTGCGAGCTGTCCCGTGCCCTCTCGGCACGCCTTTCCCTGGCGATGCCCCTAGCCCGGCCAAATAGACGCCGGCGTGTCTCCCTGCCACCCCCACGACACGAGTGAATTTATGTCAAGTGTGGTATTGCCCCAGGACTAGTGAAAGGAAAGGAAATTATATTAAGTGTGACGTTGCCCTAGAAAACAGGTTACAGTGATACAGTGACTTAATATATGTCCAATGTCGGGGTGAGTGAAATCACGGGCGAGTGAGTAAGAACGAGTACAGTGAGTGAGTCCCGAGAAACCCGACTCATAAGTGACGCCCTCATAAGAAACCAGTAAGAACTCTTCCCCTGAGAAAGTCTCTGTAGTGAAAATATACCTATGTCCCTTGTTGCTAGAGAACAATAGAAAAGTGAGAGTAATATCCGTCCCTTTGTATTACCGTAAACACAGTGAATATTCAGTGTCCCTCTATTCCCTCCCTCCCTACAACATCCCCTCCTCATAACTAACGTAATATAAACGAGAGATAGAATCAAATGTCAAAACCCCTTTTCTATCAGGTGATGCTAAGAGTGAATTAGTAATACGTATCCTTTTCCAATATTACCATAACTCTGTTCCGGCTCGTCACGAGTCCTTCCCCTCCCCCCCGTGTGAACTCCCTCTCCCATGCTCCCACGCGCGCCCGTGTTCCCTTTACACCTGTTCACTAGACTTTCTGCATTGGCAACCATAGTGGTTAAGTCAGTATCCCGCGAGATACTAATATCCTAAGTAAGGTTTTATTTCTGTGTCACTTATCGTGTTGTAATATCTGCATTTTGTCCTGTGTCTGACTGTGGGAATATACGTGTAAAAGGTTATTGCCTAGAGTTTTTGTGTCCTGCCTCTCTTTCATTGCACTAAGCTCCGGTCACGAAAGAGGACCCCGCTACACGTAGGTGTTTTAGGACCGAGGAGTCGGGCCTTTTTCACCTAGCATTACATATATGTGTATATATATATATATATATATATATATATATATATATATATATATATATATATATATATATATATATATATATATATATATTCCCTTAAATGTGATGCAGTATATGAACTAATTAAGTTAGCTAGGGCTTTGTCTATGTGATGCGAACATATTATATTAGCCAGGCTTTTGTCTCTAAAATACACACCTCCTCCGCCGCCGGACCCCCCATCCCGCTGCCGAGCCATAGCCCCACCACCACCCCAGGAGGACACCACAGCAGGCCGGGTCAGGGTGAGACTGACCCGGAGCGAGAAGGGTGCTGGGGCTCCCCTACCTTAAGTCCCTGTTCCACCCAACTGACCCAGCAACAACCACGCAGGAAGAGGAGACGACCCTGTGGGTGGAGCAGCCTTCACCAGGTTCGGGGTGGGACTGCTCCAGATTCAGTCCCAAACAACACTGCGGTAATGGCCACTGTACATGCCGGGGAGGGAGCGGCCACTGTACGCCCCTCAGTTGTTTTCCCCTGTAGTGCCGCCACAACAGCCACTGCTAAGTCTACTAATACCAAGTCGGATCACTTCCATCTAAAATGGGTCCAAGCTGGCGCAGGAGGCGGAACATCGGAGTGACGTCAGCTGGCACGAAACCCAAGTTCAGTTGATGCCTGACCGTGGTGGTGAGTGGATGTATGCTGCACTCTCCAGATCACGACACATTTTCAGTCCGAAGTGAGGGAAGGGACTGAAATGTGTGAGGGAAGGTATGGGGGTGTGAGGGGGTGAGGGAACCTACTGCTGTGTTATACAGTTAAATGAGTCCACACTTCGTTTTCCCTTATTATAAATGTTTAATTTGAGTCTGCCCTTTTATACATTTTCTGTTACTTAAGCCGACTGATGTCACACACAAGCCATGCCTCCCTGCGCCCTGAGGGAAAGTGAACCAACTTGGCATTGGTAGACTTAGGGCCACTGTACGTGTGGGGGAAGGAGCGGCCACTGTACACCTTCAGCTACAGCCACATCTGGAGACAGCTTCGGAGCATTAGCTATTGTGTGCGCTCCGACTGGCAAAGGAAGGAGAAGTGGAGCCGCGATAACAGCCACTGTACGTGTCGGGGAGGGAGCGGCCACTGTACACCCCTCGTCCACTTTCTCCTCCTCCTACGGGAGTAACACCGCGGTAACGGCCACTGTATGTGCCGGGGAAGGAGCGGCCACTGTACGCCCTTCAGTTACTTCCTGCTGGGCAGGCAGAGCCGCAGTAATGGCCACTGTACGTGCCGGGGAGGGAGCGGCCACTGTATGCCCCTCATCTGCCTCTTCCTCCTTCGGGAGCAGCACTGCCACAATGGCCACTGTACGTGTGGGGGAAGGAGCGGCCACTGTACGCCCTTCAGCTGCTGCCCTTAGGAATTGCGGAACCGCCACAATGGCCACTGTACGTGTGGGGGAAGGAGCAGCCACTGTACGGCCTTCATCTGCAATTCCTAGGGTTCTCCCGGAGGAGAAGGTCCCTTGCGCGGCCAGCTCTCCACCTCTCGGCTGCATGGGAAGCCCTTTTCTCTCTCCCTCCAGGTGTGGTTCCCCAGAGGTGCTGCCATTCCAAGAGTGGTGGCGTGGTCCTTCTCCGGTCCTGCAGCCTACCCCTGGACAGTCCCGGCCCCTGACGGGCGCCCGACAGAGGAGGTGCCACAGTCTACTCCTGACGGTGCCCCACCCCATAGGTGACCACAGCATCCGGGCTCCCCAGTCCAGCCAGCAGGCCCCAGAGCAGGGCCGCCTAGGCCTCACTCCCCCACGGCCCTCTGTCTGGAGTAACAGCGGCAGGCCCGTCTTTTGGAGCTGTTTGGTCCCAGCCCCAAGGGCCACCTATCAGGTCGAGGCCCCCAGACTGGAGGGCCTCCCTGCACCCCACCGATGAGGCTCCAACACGAGGGCCATCTATCAGGTTGAGGCCCCCAGACGGGAGAGCCTCCCTGCAACCCACTGACAAAGACGACCCGGGCAACGATGCCCCTGTGGGTGGTTCACTGCCTCCTGCAGGAGGGCTCCCCAGTAGGGCCCCCTCCCACGCCCGGGCGCCACCTCTGTTAGCCCAAGAACCAAGGGCGAAGTAGTGACCTCAACGCCTCTCTTATGTCTTAACCACAGAGACGGGAGTGAACAGTGACAGTGAAACAGTGAAGACAATAATAAATATAAGTGACACACAGTTAGGCCTATGTGAATGTCCAGGCAGGAAATAAGAATTAATAAGTACGGGCATAAAGATGATCAGAAACATTGGGTCTATACTAGTGGCGTGCCGAGAATAGACAGAAACCAGTTACATAGTGTCGCCGCGGCTAAGTGACAATTCCGAGTGCCACAACTCGCACCCTGACAAGTTATAGTAACATTCACCAACCTGACCCTCTGCCCTTTCCACCCCTAGTGCATCCGGACTAGAATATTAAATGACAATTATGCCCAAACTGTAATACTAATGTTGTGTGTTAGTGACTCACAATCTGTGTATGTCTGAATATCACCATGTTCTGCCCTTGATGTATGTGTGTACATTTGTATTGGGAAGTCAACTCTGTTATCCTGTCTAAACCATATCCAGTGTCTCTTTGTTCCTATATTGTAAAGTGGTTAGAGCAAGACAATAGATGTGTTAAGGTGTACTGCCAAGTTTTTATGCCCTGTTCCTTTGTGGGTGCTTTACTTCCGGTCAGGAAAGAAGATCCCGCTCAGTCGCGGGCGTTTTTAGGACGAGAGGTTGGACTAAAAATACCCCACATAACAGTCTCTGTGACGCGGACACCTAGGCTTAAGGTCGGTACATATACATTGTCACTTCTATTGTGCTGGAGACACAGAGCTCTGTTGTGTATGTCCCCACCGAACAGCAGACATCAGTGTAACCCACACCCGTGGATTTCCACTAACTCCCCACCATCTCTCCATTCCCAAGAGAGTACACCCACCCTAGTCTTATTAAATCCCCCCCCCCCAGGACTGCCAGTGCGAGACCACACACACACACACACACACACAGAGGGAGTCATCGGAGGTAGACATCCGTCATCGGCGCTCCATACCAGACCAACACGGCCAGTGGCATTACCTAAATTAGTATCTTTGAATGAGTCAAGCTCTGTACCAGGTTAGACTAAATGATTTTTCATTATTAAAAGGAAAAGAAATAATAAGTTTAAATAAGACTGGCTCAAACAGAACAAAGAACCACAATGCGCTGAGTCAGCTGGGTTTGTTTAGACTACAGCAACACGGGGAAGGTGTACATACTCTGTAAGTACATACTCTGTTCATTTAGTATTACAAAATGGATACATACTTCAGTAAAACAAATTTGGAAAAGAAAAGGGATAAAAGTAAAAATCAAAATGATGATTTCTACCAAGAACTGGTTGAAGTGGAGACTCACAATAGACTGGTTGAACGTGTACACAAACTAGAAATGGCTTTCAAAAATGAAATTGATGAAATAAAGAAGCAAATGCACTTGCAAAAGGAAGAGATAGAAAAACTAGGAAGGGAGGTCAATAAGAAAGACAACGATCAGTGAACTAACAGTGGAATTGAGTACGCTTAGGAAGAAAGTGAGTGAAATGGCAAGTACAGTAGTCAATCACGAGAGTGTTATGGAAGAGTTCAAAAATAACACAGAGACAATTAGGCAAGAAAGCAGTCTTATGGACCAGAGCAGTGATATTGAGGAGAAGATAACACAGGTGAATGAAGATGTGCAAAGCTACAAAAATGATGTAGAAACCACGTATGCTGAAATGGTGAAAGTAAAGAAAGACTTAGAAACAAGGGTGGAGGAAAAAAGTATTAAAAAGGAAGTGAAAAGAATAATCCAAAACAATCCAAAGTTAGTCAGAGATTCAGTAGAGATAAATAAATCAATGGTAATCACTGGTATAGAAGAGGAAGAAGTTAAAAACATGATCACTAGAGACAAGAAGGAGATGGCAAATGTAATGGGCTTACTGAAAGAAGTATCAGAGGAAATCTGTAGTAAAGACATAGAGGAACACAAAAGGTTAGGGAAATACGAGAAAAGCAAGACAAGACCTCTAAAGGTGACTTTCCAGAGTGTAAACACTGTGAAAGAGATACTAAAAAATGCAAAGAATCTTATGGAAAAAGAGACGTTCAAAAATGTATTGATAAAAAGATGCCTAACAGAAGAGGTACTGGAATTACTGAAAGAGAAAAGGGAGGAAGCAAAAACAAAATATGAGGGAAGATCAGAAGAGGAGAAGAAGAATTTTTTTTTACAAAGTAATAGGATTGCAGGTACGAAAGTGGTACACAAACAAGATGGAATAAAAAGGAGGAAGGTAGTAGAACCATGTCATGACAAGTATATAAACAAGATGATAAAGTTGATGTACTCAAATGTGGATGGAATGGTATCTAAATTACTAAAGATGAATGATTATGTCAGAGAAAATGAACCACAAATAATATGCCTAACTGAAACAAAATTAACACCAAGGATATCCAATGACATACTAAACTTAGAGGAATACAATATATGGAGAAGAGACAGAAATTTAAAAAAAGGAGGAGGAATTATAATATTAACTAAGAAAAATCTAAAAGTCAAGGAAATAAAACTAGATATACCATCACAAGTAGAGCTGATTGCAGTAGAGATCGACACATCTGAAGGTAAAGTAATTGTAGCCAATTTGTACATGCCACCCAGATCAAACACATGGGAAAGAGACGAATATGAGGACCTGGCAGAGAGTACAATTCAGAGTATAAGATCATTGCTACATAAAATGGAAGAGAAATCGGAAAGAATTATACTAACTGGGGACTTCAATACAAATATAAATTGGAATACTCTAGATATAAATAGCCAAGAAAGCTGTTGGGACCAAAAGCTCCTGGATCTCGTACAAGAGTTTTTCTTAACGCAACATGTGAGGGAAACCACCAGAAAAAGAGGACTTGATGTACCTTCAGTGCTAGATCTAATATTTACTAGACAAGAAAATGACATTGACAGTTTAATATATCACCCTCCACTCGGCAAAAACGATCATGCAGTACTAAATTATAACTTCAGGATAGCATATGACATAGTAAACAGCAATGACAGTTACAAAAAGAGCCTAAACTATAAAAAGGGAAATTATCAAGACCTAAAGAAGTATTTCTTAGAAGTTGATTGGGAAAATGAGCTTAGAGGAAAGGATTTAAATGCTGTATATAAATTTTCTTTTGAATTTTATGAAATAGGAGTCCAGAAGTACATCCCACAGCACAAAGAAGCAGATAAGAAAATACAGAAATGGTTCAATACAGAATGTAAAAAATCAAAAGAAAGAAGAGATTTGTTGTGGAATAGATACAGAAGACACAATAGTGAAAGGACGTATAATAATTACAAACAGGCAAGAAACGACTATACAAGAATAAGGAGGGAAGCCCTAAAACAGTTTGAGGAGGATATAATAAATAAAAGTAGTGATCAACCAAAGCTGTTTTACAGCTATATCAGAAGCAAAACCAAAGTAAAAGATATAATACAATCAATTACGGACGAGGGAATCACTTATACACAAGAGAAAGATATTTGTGAAGCACTAAATAAGAATTTCCAATTAGTTTTTACAGAAGAAAAAATTTTTGAGAGGGACTATGTGGAACACGCATGTCCACACATACTACCAGATATACAAATAGCAGAAAAAGTAATACAGGAGGAGTTAAGTAGATTAGACAGAGGAAAAGCAAGTGGTCCTGATGAAATTTCATGTTGGGTATTACGAGAATGTGCAAAGGAGTTACGTAAACTATTATTTTTAATTTTCAAGAAATCCTTGAGTCAAGGGAAACTACCTGATATTTGGAAAAAAGCAAATATAGTCCCCTTATTCAAGAAAGGAAATAGGCAAAATCCTCTCAACTATCGACCAGTATCACTGACCAGTGTTGTAAGCAAGGTATTAGAAAAACTTATAAGAAAAGCTTGGGTAAATCATCTAGAAGAACACAGTATGATAACAGAACGACAGTTTGGTTTCAGAAAAGGAAAATCATGTGTTACTAATCTGTTGAGCCACTATGACAGAGTAACAAACACAATACAGGAAAGGGAAGGATGGGTGGACAGTAACTATTTAGATTTCAAGAAAGTTTTTGACACAGCACCACACCAAAGACTTTTATGGAAACTGTACCATCAAGGAGGAATTCGAGGCAAACTGTTTTGTTGGATGCAAGATTTTCTCATAAAAAGAGAAATGAGGACAGTACTAAGAGGAAACTACTCATCATGGAAAGAAGTGACTAGTGGAGTACCACAGGGTTCGGTGCTGGCACCAATCATGTTTTTAGTGTATATAAATGATATAAACAGTAACACTGGAAATGAGAGCTATCTGAATATGTTTGTAGATGATGCAAAAATACAAAGGAGAATTACTAGCACAGACTCTTGTAGGGAGCTACAAAAAGAATTAAATAAACTTCATGAATGGAGTAGTACATGGTAAATGGAATTCAATGTGGACAAGTGTCATGTAATCAAGTTTGGTAAAAGTGGAAAAAGACCTTATTATAAGTTAGGAAATAAAACCCTATACACATCAGAGAGAAAGACCTAGGTGTGATTATCAATAACAGACTATCTCCGGCTGACCACATCAGCGAGAAGGTACGGAACATGTATAAACTGCTTGCAAATATGAGAATAGCATTCACATACATAAGTGAAGACATGCTAAGACGGATAATAACATCATTCATTAGACCAACCCTGGAATATGCATCAGTAGGCTGGAGTCCTCATCTCAAAAAGCGTATAGACAAGATTGAAAAAGTTCAAAGGGCCGCTACAAGATGAATACCAAGCTTAAGGGACCTAAGCTACGAAGAAAGACTAAATAAACTGAATCTACCAACACTACAGGACAGAAGGAAAAGAGGTGACATGATAATGCTATACAAGTGCATATCAGGAAAGGAGAAAATAGACATAAATGATTACTTAACATATGGAGAAGCATCAGCAAGAGGACACTGCAAAAACCCCCATAAGAAGAGAGGTGATAAAGACGTAAGGAAATTCAGTTTCCCAAACAGAGCAATTGATCAATGGAATGCACTACCGAATGAAATAGTGTGTGCCAAAACAATTCACAAATTTAAGGATATGTACGATAAATATGGTTTAAGACACGGGACAGTACGAGCTTGACTCATTCCTGTAAAGACACAATTAGGTAAGAACAATTAGGTAAACACACACACACACACACACACACACACACACACACACACACACACACACACATATATATATATATATATATATATATATATATATATATATATATATATATATATATCCCAACGCCCTAATCCCGCAAAGGGTGGCAGCAGACAAAAGGCCTCCAAGTCGCTCTGTCACCCATCATTTGACTACCCTCCCCCCAATTCACCCCCCTCCCTCATATACCTCTCAACTCCATCCCTCCACCTCATCCTCGGTCTACCCCTCCCTCTCCCTCTCTCCACCTCACCTACATACACCCTCTTAGTCTTTCATTCTCCATTCTCTCCCCATGTCCGAACCACCTCAGTGTATTTCTCTTAATCTTCTCAACCACATCCACATCCACCCCACAACGTTCCTTCACTTCTTCATTCGTCAACCTGTCCCTCCATGTCACTCCACATGCTCCTCTCAAGTAACTCATTGCTACTGCTCTCACTCTTGACTTGTTCCCCTCTTGCAGGGTCCATGCCTTGCTTCCATACGTCAGGGTAGAGATCACAATACTATCATGCAGTGACTTCTTAACTTCCATACTCACCTCCTTATTCCTCATCACTGCTTGCAGTGAACCAACAACCTTCCTTCCGTGCTGTACCTTTTCACGCATTTCATCCCCCAAAGTTCCATCCTTACTCATCACACTACCCAAGTACTTAAATGTACTCACATTCTCCATATCCTCACCATCCAACCTTACCGTACATTCTGTGACTTCATTCCTCTCAAACACCATAACTTTACTTTTGTTTACATTAACTTTCAGCTTCCTCCTCCTAAACACTGTCCCAAATTCATTCACCAAACCTTGCAACTCCCATTCAATACTGTATCATCAGCAAACAGCAACACCGGAATCTTCCAAATCTCACCCTAATTCATCGGAGCCACCCCCACATCCACTGCCCTACCTTGCACCTCCTTTGCAACCCCATCCATGTATATATTAAACAGCCATGGAGACATCACACAACCCTGTTTCAGTCCTACATTGATATCAAAGAACTCAGCTCACCATCCACTCGCACCGTAGCCCTAGCTCCTTCGTACATACTCTTAACAGCACTCAACAATATCCCCTCCACTCCATATATTCTTAATACCTTCCACATACCTTGCCTATCTATTCTGTCATAAGCTTTCTCCAAGTCCATGAAGGCAGCATACACTTTCTTTCCCTTCTTTAGATACTTCTCCACTAAACATCTTAGAACAAATATCTGATCAACACCCCCCCCCTCTTTTCCCTTCCTAAATCCCCCTTGTTCTTCTCCAACTAGCTCCTCTGTCATATGGCCAACCCTATCAATGAGTATTCTACCATATATTTTACTAGTCACACTAAGAAGGCAAATACCCCTATGGTTACCACATACTTCTCTCTCCCCCTTTCCTTTGTATAAAGGAACAATTATACCTGATTTCCAGTCCTCTGGAACCCTTCCCTCTTCCCAAGCCAATCTACACAGCTTCCATATCCACTCTACAACAATCTCACGCCCATACCTCAGCATTTCACCACACACTCCATCAGTTCCTGGGGTCTTTCCCAACTTCATCTTCTTCATTGCTTCCACTACTTCTGCCCTACTGATCTCTTCCTCCCTCCTCTCATTTCTTCTTCCAGCCATTCCCCAGCCACTTATACTTGCACTGCAATCACTCTCTATATTCAACAAATCCTCAAAGTGCTCCTTCCATCTCCTCAATTTCTCTCTCTTCTCCACCAACAATCTATTGTTCCTATCTTTCACTCCCCTACTATTTCCCCTTTCACACTGCCTTACTTTCTTTACCTCCTTCCAAAACAATTTCTTACTCTCCCTCCATTTCACACTCAGATTCCTCCCAAACTCTTCATCCACTTTCTTCTTACTCTCTTTCACCAGTCTCTTCACCTCCCTTCTCCTGATCACATATACCTCTCTCTTCCCTCTCTTATCTTCTCCCCTACCTCTACTCGCTGACCATTCACTATATGCCTTCTTCTTTTGTTGCACAGCTCGTTTCACTTCATCATTCCACTATGCTGTCCCTTGCGCACCCTTGCATCTCCTCGTCAATCCACAAACCACCTCACACGCTGCGCCTATCTCTTCCGTGAATATCTTACATACGCCTTCCACCCCTTCCGTCAGCTCTAGCTCATACCTTCCCAATCTTTCTTCTACTATGCTCTTATACTCTGCCATTCTCTCGCTGTCTTGCAAATTCTCCACTCTTCTCACAGGAGCTGTTTCCTCCTGTCTTCCCCTTTGTGTCCTCAACCATTTTCTTTGCAGCTTTACTTTGACCGTAAGTGATATGGTCCGAGACTCCATTCTCCCACCCTTTCCAAACTCTTGCATCCAACACTTGTCTTTTCATTCGCTCATCCACACACACATAGTCTATCATTGCCTTTCGTTCAACAAGTTCACCATCCATCCTTCTCATTACTCTCCATGTATACAGGTGGATCATCTTATGCCGAAAGTAGATGTTGGCTTTTGCCAACCCCTTACCAGCACAGATGTCCACCAATGCACTACCATTCCCATTTACTTCAGCTGGCACACCCCACTGACCAACCATTCGTATTTTCCCAACTTTGCCATTCATGTCTCCAATCAAAAGCACTCTCTCGCTCCTCTTAAATTTGACCATGCTTCTACTCTCACCCAAAACTCATCTTTCAATCTTGCCACTCGGTCCTCTGTCGGAGCATACACACATACAGTTATGCTGGGTGTTTTTAGTCCGACTTCTCATCCTAAGAACACCAGCGACTGAGCGGGGTCCTCTTTCCGGACCGGAAGTAAAGCACCCACAAAGGAACAGGACATAAAAACCAGGCGGTACACCTTAACACATCTATTGTCTTAATTCCTACACCGTTACAATATAAAACAGAGAGGTATTGGATATGCTGTGGACAGGGACACAGAGTTAGCCTTTAACACCAAGGTTTGCAGTTACACTTAAGACACAGTATTCTTCATTTACACTAGATAATAAATTAAAATATCGTGATACCAGTATTTCATCTATAGGCAGAATTGGTATTATATATATTGAGTCCGATGCACTAGAGGTGGACAGGGCCAAGAGTTAGTGGGGTGAATATTACTATAAATGGATAGGGTGCGGGTCACGACACTTGATGGAGTCAGTTGCGACGACACTTATTCACAGGCTTTTGATTCTCCCACGCACCGTAGTCTTGGCCCACGATTTCTATAAGTTCTTTTGTCTGGGATTTAGGGTATTTCCTACTCTGCCAGGTATCGGGCCTTAGTAGGTTATTGGTCACTTTGTCACTTGTATTGTTCTGGCCCTCACTTTGTCACTGTTCACTGTTATATTCCCGTCTCGACTGTTCACAACACAAGAGGCGTTAATGTCACTATTTACCCATGGTTCCTAGGTATAATCTACTACGGCGTCTGGGCATGAGGGGGAGGCCCTACGGGGAGCCTTCCTGCAGGAGGCAATGCACTGCCCGCGGGGAGTCACTGCCCGGGTCCTGGTCGTCGGCGGAGTGCAGGGAGGCCCTCCTGTCTGGGGGCCTCAACCTGGGAGGAGGCCCTCGTACTGTAGCCTCGTCAGTGGGGTGCAGGGAGGCCCTCCGGTCTGGGGGCCTCGACCTGAGAGGTGACCCTCGGTACTAGGGCCAAACAGCTATAGGAGGCGGGCCTGTCGCCTCTGGCTCCGGGGTGAGAGAGAGCCTGGGTTGCCCGGATCTGGGGGCTGCTGGTTGGGCCTGGGGGTCCTGGGGCTGTGGTTGCCTGTAGGGGGAGGCGCCGACAGGGGTGAGCTGCGGCACCGTCTCCGTCGGGTGTCCAGCAGGGGCAGGGATCTCCCAGGGGTAGGTGGTATGGCCTGGATCGGGCCACGCCACCACTCTGGCAGCACCTCCGGGGAAACATTCCTGGAAGGGGACAAAGGGCGTCCCACGCAGCCGAGGGAAAGGGTCGGCCACGCAAGGGACTTCCTGCGTCAGGAGGGCCTTTGGAACCACGAATGAAGGGCGTACAGTGGCCACTCCTTTCCCGTCACGTACAGTGGCCGTGAGCGCGGTTTCGTGACTCCTAGGGCCTGCAGCTGAAGAGCATACAGTGGCCACTCCTTCCCCCGCACGTACAGTGGCCGTGCTGGTGGTGCTGCTCCCGAAGGAGGAAAAAGCAGGAGAAGGGTACACAGAGTCCGCGCCCTCTCCAGTACATACAGAGGCCGTAGCCTTGGGTCTATCTACCCTGGTACGTACAGCGGCCATAGCCGTGGGCCTATCCGCCCTTTGGGAAGCAACTGAAGGGCGTACAGTGGCCGCTCCTTCCCCGTCACGTACAGTGGCGGTGAACAGGGTGTTGCTCCCATAGGGGAGAAAAGCAGGAGAGGAGTGCACAGAGGCCGCACCCTCTCCGGTACATACAGAGGCCATAGCCGAGGGTCTATCTACCCTGGTATGTACTTTGGCCGTAGCCGTGAGCCTGCCCATCCTTTGGAAAGCAACTGAAGGGCATACAGTGGCCGCTCCTTCCCCGGCACGTACAGTGGCCATGAACACGGTGTTGCTCCCATAGGAGAGAAAGGCAGGAGAGGGGTGTACAGAGGCCGCGCCCTCTCCAGTACATACGGAGGCCGTAGCCATGGGTCTGTCTACCCTGGTACATACTTTGGCCGTAGCCTTGGGCCTGCCTGCCCTTCGGGAGGTAACTGAAGGACGTACAGTGGCCGCTCCTTCCCTGTCACATACAGTGGCCATGAACACGGTGTCACCTTGGACTGAATCTAGTTCAGTCCCACCCCGATTCTGGTGACGGCTGCCCTGCTTGCAGGGTCGTTGTCTCTTCCCGCTTACCAGGTGTTGGGATAGTTGCGGGGAAGAGGGACTCAGGACAGTAGTGTCCCGGTGACCCTCTTGTTCCGGGTCACTAGCCCCGCCGTGGTGTCCTCCTGGGGTGGTGGTGTGGTAGCGGCTCGGTGGTGGGGTGGAGGAGTGGGCGGTCCGGCGGCGGCGGGTATTTTACGTACAATCGCCGACGCTTGTATATCTACTTTCATCCTCACCTATACAATCCTTGCACCCACTGTTCCATACTCTCTTATATTCTCCTTCCACTTCTTGCTTATCATGTCATACGCCCTCTCATTCTCATTGACTCCCGCACATATACCTAAACCATATTCCCATTCACTCACCCTTTCACCTTTCCATTTAGTTTCATTCAATCCACATATATCCACTTTTGCATCCTCAAGCACCTGAACAATCTCTCTCTCTTTCACTTCATCATTCACTCCTCTCACATTCCAAGTTCCCACCCTCAGATTGTCCTTTGTCCGTTCCTTAGTCGTCAACGTATGTCCTGGTCCGAGGCGCTTTATTCGCGTGTTTAGTTAGTTCTTTTTACGGGGTGGGGCACTAACCCACCACCAACCCTTTACTCGCCTTTACGACAAGCAGGAATGCTGGGGAAGTATTCTTGAAACCCCCCTACCCCCAGGGGTATATATATATATATATATATATATATATATATATATTCCCTTACATGGTATGGACTAAGCTACATAGCTAGGGGGTATATATATATATATATATATATATATATATATATATATATATATATATATATATATATATATATATATATATTCCCTTACATGGTATGGACTAAGCTACATAGCTAGGGGGTATATATATATATATATATATATATATATATATATATATATATATATATATATATATATATATATATATATATTGAATGCGTGGTTTTGACCGCATCGATTCTCCGGAATATTCCGGAGAATACCGCAGTCTCCCCGACATCGAGGCGGACCAGGAGCAGTGGAGTCTGCCCTCAAGAATACCGACACCCCCACTCGGACACCCCGGGGTAGCCGCCGCCAGCCACCACCACTCCGGGCAACAGCGGCGTACGTCAGCCCGGGCCGTGCGCCCTTGTGACACTCAACCATCACGCCGCCGCCACCGTAGGCAAAAGACACTACCTTCGTGTGGCGGAATCACCGAGTTAGCTAGGGGTGGAGTCAGAAACTGTACTCCAGGCAGCGCCCCTAAGGTAGAAACGATCTATGGTTGCTCTAATAGTGTCAAGGTCGCTCCCTTCAAAACCCGGTAGAGACGATCAATGGTCGCTCCCATAAAAAAAAGATAGAGACGATCTATGGTCGCTCACATAAAAATCAGGAAGAGACGATCAATGGTCGCTCCCTGAAAGCTCCGGTAGAGACGATCAACGGTCGCTCCCTCAGCACACCGGTAGAGACGATCAATGGTCGCTCCCATAAAAAAAAGATAGAGACGATCTATGGTCGCTCATATAAAAATCAGGAAGAGACGATCAATGGTCGCTCCCTGAAAGCTCAGGTAGAGACGATCAACGGTCGCTCTCTCAGCACACCGGTAGAGACGATCAATGGTCGCTCCCATAAAAAAAAAGATAGAGACGATCTATGGTCGCTCATATAAAAATCAGGAAGAGACGATCAATGGTCGCTCCCTGAAAGCTCAGGCAGAGACGATCCACGGTCGCTCCCTCAGCACCCCGGTGGAGACGATCGATGGTCGCTCCCAGGGTATAGCGAGGAGGAAAGACCTCCCTGTCTCCCCCGGCCTCTGTTCCCTGAGCGAGGCCCTTGAGAAGACCCACCTGTCGGGCCCCCGTGACAGCCGCTGCCGCAGTCCTTCCCTGCCGGCGCCCCTGCCCATAGGAGACCGCAGTCCGTCGCCTCTTCCGGCCAGCCCCAGGACACCCGGGCGAGACCTCACCACGCCCCCGCGACGCCGGGACCTGACCCAGAGGTTCCTAGCCCTCTTCGGCCCCAGTCCGGAGCCTAGTCCGGAAACCCCCGGACGTGAGAGGACGCCCTAGTGAATCGCCCCGTGCCCTCCCGGCTCGCCCTACCCTGACGGCGCCCTCAGTCCGACCGGATCATCACTGAGGTAACCGTGTTTCTCTCCACGAGAGATACGAGTGATCCTGTAATTGTGAAGTAGGTTAAGTGTGACTCCTTTTCTCTTAGAATAAGACTAGTGCAGTAATTTCATGTAATTTCCATTGGGGTAACCCAGGACTTAATGCTCCATTAACGGGCGAGAATATGGGTAGAGACCTCAAGTGAAGATACGTGCGAGTGTCATCCCGAGTTTACTAAGGACTTCTCTCTAGAGCCCAAAGAAAGAATAACACATTATTGGAGTGCTATTGACTAAGCTCTGAGTAATATAGTGGAATAGAATTTACGAGGGTTCCGTTACGCGTTGGGAAGTGCAAGTCTATATAACCTACGGGGGAGATGTGTAATATATAAGTTGTGCCGACAGAAATCTAGTGTCACCAAAACAACGAGGACAGCGAGTAATAACTATATTCCCCTGTTCCGCACGCTATCCCTAAAAACTCTCTCCATTCCTCACCCCCGCTC
Source organism: Coenobita brevimanus (assembly GCF_032717465.1). Lineage (NCBI taxonomy): Eukaryota > Metazoa > Arthropoda > Malacostraca > Decapoda > Coenobitidae > Coenobita > Coenobita brevimanus. Next base: position 28,503,357 of record NC_136967.1, read on the forward strand.
TTAAAGTCCAAATAAGAACCAGAGTTAATTGTCAAAGAATTCTTGCCAACAGAAAACACCTAAACTCCCTTGTTAATATCGGGCCTTATTAAATATTACCATAACTTCCCCCTTGCCGTTCTAAGTCACTCTCCGTGTCTCCCTACCTCCCCCCCTTCCTGGTACATCACAAACCCCCCCCCCTCTCCCCTCACGCGCTCCGCGCGCACGGGTATTTACTGTACTCCTAGTACTAAGATTTGTTGTATTGTCATTAATATCTAGGAAGCTAGTATCCTGCGAGATACACAATATTTTAGATAAGGTTTTGTATTGCTCTATATTGTGATGTAATGTCTACTGAAATGTCTTGTGTCTAACTGAAATAATACACGTGTATGGTGTTGCCGAAAGTTTTTATGTCCTGCCTCTCTTCATTGCACTAGCTCCGGTCTCCAAAGAGGACCCCGCTCAGTGTTGAGTTGATTTGGGACGAGAAGTCGAGCCAAATTCTACTCAGCATTACATATATTATATATATATATATATATATATATATATATATATATATATATATATTCCCTTACATGGTATGGACTAAACTACATAGCTAGGGCTTCGTCTATGTGATGCGAACATCTAGTATTAGCTAGGCTTTCGTCTCTGTGACGCGGACACCTAGGCTTAAGGTTGAGTTTACATAATATATATATATATATATATATATATATATATATATATATATATATATATATATATATATATAGTCATCTCTATTGTGCTGGAGCTCTGTTATAGTCAGTCTTTCATTCTCCATTCTCTCCAAATGTCCAAACCATCTCAGTGTATTTCTCCTAATCTTCTCAACCTTGAGTTTTTGTGCCCTGCCTCTCTCTTGATGTTTAAGCTCCGGTCTAGGAAGGACCCAGCCGCATCCTAGGCGTTTCTAGTGCGGCAAGCCGCCTAAAAACACCTATATATTTATGGGGGTCAAGCACCTCAAGCTCTATGCGGAATAAGTGACATCTGGTGAAGCTTATTGTAATTATTGGATATAGTAGACTGAGAAATTCAAACTTACATATTTATATCGACGTAATATGAAGATTATTCGTAAAATTCTAAAGTATGTCGTTCGTTCACTTAAGGTTATGAGGCAGTTATGTAAATGCTAATGTCTCGTATGTTAAACGATGAACCGAAACATCGTGCATTGCCTGATTCGCGTTTCAATATATTTTTTCTGTCAGTCGCGACTATGTGATTTCATATTTTACATTTATTTTAAACAAAACAATAAACCACCATCACTATTTTAACTCAACGCAAAAACTAGTGTACTTCCTAAATAAACTGATGTAAATAAATGACGGGGAATCGTCCTGACGGTGAAAACTCAAGACGGCGAATTGACGGGGAATTGACCTGAGGGCGAGTTGTCCCGGAACCCAACCTATTTAGATCCACACTGTGTTGTTCAGGTAATTTCATGACAACCCTCTACAAAACTCTTATTAGACCTCTGCCAGAGTTTGGATCCTCAGTCGGGAACATTGGTTGCCTAGGTAACTTAAAACTTCTTGAAACTGTACAACGTTGTTGGACGAAACAAATAGAAGGCCTTTCTGAACCAAGTTAAGCAGATCGCCTGAAGACTGAATTTATCTGTGCAAGGCAGGCTGCTTAGAGCTAATATTATAAAATGTTTGAAAATCATCCATGACTTGTCAGCCATTGCCCCATCGGATCTCTTTGCTATCTCTTCAGTAACTATCACTACTGTAGAGGTCATAGGTTTAAAATAGCAAAACCCCACACATCAGCAGAATGCAGTCGTTGATTTTTTAAGTGGAAGGTATATTGATCATTGGAACTCTGCCAAGCAGTGTTGTCAGCAGTTAAACTGTTGACTCTTTCAAAAGGGAACTCCACGTGTCCCCTGGAGAGGCATTATTCTCTTATACTAACTGATACAGTACACACACCAAATACCCTACAATACAGTACAGTATATTTATTATGTTACCCAACTACCAACCTGTACAATTTTCAGTAACACATTTTCACAATTCATATACCTTGGCATATATAAAGTCTGCATATGGCACACACTTCTGCCCGTTATACATGGTATTACCGTACTTTTCATTGTGGTTTGTTCAATGGGCTGGCATCAAGGCTGGATAAAAACCTGATTTTTTAAAATAAAAATAAAATACTTTTTTTTTTTTTTTTTAAGCAGATTTTTAAAACTGAAATTGGTAATTTTTAATTTTTACCCAATTAATTGCATTTAACTTGTGTACTATATACTATAATGCACACCTTTTGCTAGATAATATACTTAACTCCTTAAGTACACAAATCTCCCAGCCTGCCAACCCCTGGAACTGCGAAAAGGGCCTGATTTTTCAACTTTCACCGAGGTAAAATTTTTTCTTACAGATTTCGAGAGCCTGAATTTACACACCTATTCACTCTCATATGGCTGTTGGTTACCTCAATATGGACCGTCAAAGAACGTCAAAAGTAAAAATTGTTACCCCTCATGTATAGAGAGAAGAAAAAATTGCACCAATGTAAATTTTGGTCTTCGAGATTTGAAGAGCTTGATTTTACACACCAGAAAATGTATTTACAGTATATTTCACTGGCATGTCTAATGGTTATCACACAATCAACTGTCAAAACTAAAAGAAATCTGCTCTTCTCTATGAGCGAGAATGGGACGTCCTTGAGAAATAAGGAGGAATAGGGAAGTGGAGGGAGTGTGGAGGGGCATCAGGTGGGAGGGAAAGGAAGGGAATATACCTGCCACACACGGCCAATATGGTCAAAAGGGGATGTTGGGGTAGTTTGGGTGGGAGGGGACACAGAGGGCAGGATCCAATGGGGCAGAGGGAGGTGGAGAGATGGCCTTGGGGGGGAGCTCCCCACACCTGGGGAGGGGGCTGGATCGTGCCTCCCACCACCAGTACTCTTAGTTTCCATTGGCTAGGTACCATTTACATCATAAAAGAGTCAGGGTTGCAGCTCTCTAGTTTTATGTAACCTTGCTACGATCATGGGACATAGGACTTTACGTACCAAGCTCAGAAAACAGCACTCATCGTATATAGTACTTAAGGGGTTAACCCATTTTATGCTGTGTCTGTATGTATATGGACAAACCAATAGTGTCAAAATTGCCGAATATGTATACATACGGACTTTGTTTTTAATGCAAGGAAGAAGAAACTAAAGGCCAGGAGCCTGCAAACTGTTCCTCCCAAGAAAAAAACAAAACAGAAGAGAGCCAAATTTAAGATCCGTTCTTTTCGTGATGCCTGGACATCCTGCGTTTGAAAGACTGGAGATCATAGGAAGTAGGAAATACAGATGGAGGGGGAGAGTTCCAGAGCTGACCTGTTGCATAAATGAAGGACTTGAAGTAACGGTTAACTCTTGCATTCGAGAGTTGAACAGAAAAGGGATGAGAGTTTGTTACTAGACAGGTGTTACGCACCCATCATAGAGATGGAGGGTTGCAAGCAGACAGTTCAGAGGAACAGTGACCATTAAAGTAGTGATAGAAAAGAGATAAAGATGCAACAGTGCGAGGTTGGAGGGAACCAGTAAAAGGAGGAGAGTTGATGAGATGAAAAGCTTTTGACTCCACCCTATTGAGAAGAGCTGTGTGTGTGGGGAGCCTCCCCACACATGAGAGTTGTACTCTACACAGGGGTGAATAAAACCCATGTATAAAGTCAACAACTGTGTAGGGGTAAAGAAGGAGTTGGCTTAGCACATGTAATCTCTTGGAAGCAGATTTTACAAGAGATGTAATATACTCTTTCCAAGTGTAAGTCCCGAGAGAATGAAACCCCATTTATGTTTAAGGATGATGCAGGATTAAGATGGATATTATTAAACATCAGTGGGTACGGTACTCCTGTGGAAGATTTTGTTGGGTTCATAGGTGTATAAACTGAGTTATTGATGTACAAAAAACAACAAGGTTATTTTTACCCCAGTCAGAGATACTAGACAAGTCAGACATTAGGTGTGCCATAGCCACATCCCTTGTTTGTTGAAGTAACTGTTGAGATGGACGTTGCGAGAACCGAATGGAAAGGAGAAGGGTGGAATCATCAGCGTATGAGTGGATAAGTTAGATGTACAGCTTAGAAGGTCATTGACGAATACAGGCAAGTCCCGGTTAACGAGCAATCTCTTAACGAGAATTTGCTAATATGAGGTCTTGGAATTTGCACCACTGCCTGTTTGACAAGCAGGTAAAAATCCGCACACGAGAATCGAGACGAGGGTCATGCTGCAGCTGTTTGCCGTGTTTACCTCAGCAGCTAGGAAACGATGCACACTAGCTCTGTGAGCCTCTTCCAGCCTTATCTTCGTAAACATTCTTCCAGCCAAGCTTGCCGAGTCAAGGTCGGTCTTGAAGCATGCTCTTTTTCTGTGCCCAGGATTACTGTATCACCATGTCTTCTAAGCATTCCATTGTGACCCCCAGTGTTCCCAGTGCTAAGCATGCTCAGCTTTCTATCTCTGTTGCCTAGAAACTGCTGAATATGTTTTTCTTCCATTTTTTTATGCTGTTAGGTTTATTACCTTCTTGCATTAACCCCTTACTCCAGCTTAAAATGATCAGAAAGTCAGTTTTGGTGATTTGAGGGGAGGATGCTCAGAGGCCTTCCTCCCTAACCCTATTTTTTCCCCTAAGTTCTTCACTTCATTTAACGAGAATTCGGCTAACGAGCAAAATCCTTGCTCCCAGTTAGGTCGTAAGATCGGGACTCGCCTGTAAAAGGAAGAGAGTTGGTGATAGAGCCCTGAGGAACACCGATATTGATAGATCTAGGTGAAGAACGATGGCCGTCTACAATAGCAGCTATAGAATGACCAGAAAGGAAGCTATACTGTACATGAAGGCACAGATATAAAGATAGAAACCGTAAGAGGGCAGTTTGGAAATTAAAGATTTGTGCCAGACTCAATCGAAAGCCTTTGAAATATCAAGTGCAGTGGCAAAGCTTTCGCCAAAGTCCATAAAGGAGGATAGTTTGAAAGATAGGATAGAAGATCACCAGTGGAGTGTCCCTGATGGAACCCATACTGACGATCAGAAAGAAGGTTATGATAGGAAAGATGCTTTAAAATTTTTGTTAAGAATAGACTCGAAAACTTTTGAGACACAGGATGTTAAAGCAATTGGATGTTAGTTAGAGGGTTGGGAATGGTCACCCTTCTTTGGGACTGGCTGAATGAGAGCAAACTTCAAGCAAGGAGGAAAGGTACAAGTTGACAGCCAAAGGCGAAAGAGTTTACTTAGGCAGGGTGTAAGCACAGAAGCATCATTACTTGAGGACATCAGGAGTGACCCCATCAGGCCCATCTGCCTTGTTAGTATTGAGGCCAATGATGGCAGAAAATACATCAGCTGAAGATATTTTAATGTCAGCCATGAGGAAGTCAGAGGGGGAAAGAGATAGAGGAACAGCACTGGAATCATCTAAGGTGGAATTGGAGGAGAAAGTCTGAGTGAAGAGTTCAGCTTTATCAGTAGAAGAAATAGCTACTGAGCCATCAGAGTATAAAAGATGAGGGAAAGATGATGAGGCAAAGGTATTAGAAAGGTTTTTGGCAAGGTGGCAGAAGGAACGGGAATCATTTGAGTTGGAGAGTTGAGAGCATCTAGCACGGATGAAATTTTTTTTTTAGCAGAGTGAAGAACAGAGCACAATTCCAGGCAGAAACAAAAAAAAGATGTGGAGCGAAGAACAGAGCACAATTCCGGGCAGAAACATAAAAAAGATGTGATTCAGGGTCGGGTTGGCCCCTTTACCTTCTATAGGCCCTCTTCTTGTTGTGGACAGCACTAGAACAAGCATGATTAAACCAAGGCTTTCTTGCATTAGTCAAAGGATATGGGAAGGATAGTTTAGACTCACTAAATACAAACATACTATTATGGTATCAGAAAGACACAAAGGCATTTAGATTAATAGAAAGTGATGAAAAGGAAGAAACAGACTACAGAGAGACCTAAGATGGGCTTGAGGTAAGGGATCCTGTGGAAAGAGGGTGGAGAGTCAGTGGTCTCCTACCTGGGATTAACTCCAAGAATAGTGCCTTGCCTTAAAGCCATCAGAATCCACAGGCACTTCTCAATCGTTGTCAACAGAAACTAGCTCAGGTGTGTGATAAGTATGTTTTTAGCCAAAAAATGTACGACAACAGCAAGAGTGCAGATTTTTATCTTGTACTGATAATGAAAATCGTTATAACCAAGTGTGCAGTAACCAAGAGATTACTGTATTTCAGGAAAATATTTAAAAATAAGTACAGTATTTGTAAACACTAAGTACGGGTTCGGAGAACAGTATTCCCCTGCCAACCACAAAGGTTATGCTTCTGAAAACCACTGTTGTTGGGAAAACTGTGGTTGGTGGAGTTACCTTTATATGGGGAAGATAAAGTTAGGGAAACCTTGGTTGAAGGGGTAGCTGTAACATGAGAAATATATACTGTACCAGTTTTCTGGTCTTTGTTGCACAATATTGCACTGTGCCAAATGTAATTACTGTATAAACAAATAAAAGTATGGTAGGAAGTGATTTACTGTGCAATTTTAGAATTAAAAAGGTTAGCTGGCTAGAGTGCCGTGCAGGTGGAAGGTTGGGGACCACCATCAGCTGATTCAGCATGATGACTTGAAGTAGCACAGGGTAAACATACACTTTAAACAGTAGAAGCACCTAACCAAATCAGTTCTTTTTCTTCTCAATAGGTTGTTGTATTTTCTTATTATTTCTTGGGTGGTAACTGAATGTTTCTTGTTAAAAATCTTTCCCCATTGTTTTTAGCTGTTCCGCTTTGACAACTCATTTGATTTGTCAGCCCAGTGGTTGAAGGGACAGCCCTAACCTAAGTGTTTAACAAAACTATTCTAACTTAGCATAAATGTAGCTACCTTATAATTTAATCTAACTTTGCCTCCAGTTAGGAAATTGGGAAATGAAGTCTACCTTTGAATACCATATGTTTAAGTTTCTTCCATTATGCAAGAATCAAATAATCGAAGGTATGGCTTAAGGAATGTGATGATAATAATGAGGGAAATTTTTCTGCAGGTAAAAGTTTATGTACCACCCTGAAAGTGGTCAGAAAAATACAGAAAACAAACTGAAGGAATATGAACTGAATTGGTAAGGTCTTTCTGCTGCCTAAAGTGAATACTGTACTTAGCAGAGGATAGATGGTTGTTTCATTTTATTCGGAAATCTTTCTGCACATGTTTGCATGGAACCTATAATGTGTCCAATCCATGCTTGAATTTTAGACTCCGTTTCATGAAGGGATCTGTGTCAATGAAGAAGCCAGCAAGATTGTTGGCCATGAGTAACACCTTTGCTAAGGTTAGCAAGAGTCATTTTGTTACTCTACTCGTTGTTGTCCTCATCATCATCCTCGTCCTCAACAAGACTTAACATTTTGGGCCCATGATGGCGATGGGACAAGTGATAAACTGAGAGAGAGATATACTGTACTGTAACAGTACACCTACTCAGTCTGATGCCAGTAACAACGAAAACTGAACTGAAAGGTGGGAAAGCTACCAGTATGGAAGAACGTTGCTGCCACCTGGTGGCAGCCACTGCAAACTGAGTACGTGAACCAAGGCCCTGCCGTAGGTGATATGGTATACAGATATATTACTGCGTATAGGTGGGAGTGTTCACCATCCATTCGCTCGATGTAGTGCTGCTCTCGGGTGTCTGCCCTTTCCTCTCCTCCATCCTTCTTTCCTTCCATCCTGTTTTGTCTTTCATTCTTTCCTCGTCCTTCTGCCCACAGGTGCCTTTACACTCCCTCTTCTGTCTTTCTTTCCTTCATTCTTTCCTCTTCCTTCTGCCTGTTGGTGACTGTACACTGAGTGACAAGCCAAATGGTTTCCTGTACACCAGGAAACCATTTACTATGCTGGGTGGTAACCATATAACCAAATTTTGGCGCCTGGTGGTTCAGTGGGTAATTACAGAACTCCAGTCGGATTGAGCTGGTGACAGTTTATATCCAAGGGATGGTTGGGTTTACTGCTCAGGTACTGCCACTCAGGGATGATTAAGGCTGGTCACTCTCATCTTAAGTGTCAGGACCAACTTTCCTAGCCCCGGGCTCCTACGCTCCTCATGGGGCAATGTAGGATTCGATGATGAATGAAAGAATGAATGAATATGTAAATTTGGTGGTTGGTAAACCCTGTGGTTGATGGGAGATTACTGTGTTTACATACGTATTTAAATGCACAAAGAAATAGCACAGTACTTATAAATACTTGAATTTATGTAGAAATATCTATCTATCTATTGCCAGATGCCATAATCCTGTAAGGGGTGTCCATTTGACTTTGAGTTATTTGTTTCACGGGGAGGGGCACTAACCCTCCACCAACCCACTTCCTGACACGTAGGGAGCACGTATGGTTTGGTTATATGGTTACCACCCAGCGTTGTAAATGGTTTCTTGGCTTACAGGAAACCATTTGGCTTGTCACTCAATGTAAAGCCACCTGTAAAGGAAAGAAAAGCAATAAGAAATGACTGGAAAGATGGAAGAAATAGGAAGAGAAGAGGGCAGGCACAGAAAAAGAATGATACAGGCTAAGGAAGAAGAAGGCAGCACTACATCAAGTGAGTGGATGATGGTCGCCACCACCTACCACCAATGTAGAAATATACCAAAATATATACGGTATCTAAATACATTTGTATTTAAATACTCCCATGTCTGTGGGTTTATAATTCTGAATCCCCTCCCATCCTAGATGCTGTCCTTTTTACATGTCTGGTTTCTGTACCATACCATTTTCCTCCCTACATGTTGAATGAAGTTTTTGTGTTCTTGTCAGATGTGATAATGTAGGTACACTACAATGTTTTATTCAGTTTAACACCCCCTGGGGGTAGGGGGGTTTCAAGAATACTCCCCCAGTATCCCTGCTTGTCGTACGAGGCGACTAAAAGGGTTGGTGGTGGGTTAGTGCCCCACCCCGTAAAAAGAACTAACAAAAAAAGCAAATAAAGCGCCTCGGACCCGGACGGACCATACGTTGACGACTAAGGAACGGACAAAGGACATTCTGAGGGTAGGAATGTGGAATGTGAGAGGAGTGAATGATGAAGTGAAAGAGAGAGAGATTGTCCAGGTGCTTGAGGATGCAAAAGTGGATATATGTGGATTTACTGAAACTAAATGGAAAGGTGAAAGGATGAGAGAATGGGAATATGGTGTAGGTATATGTGCGGGAGTCAGTGAGAATGAGAGGGCAAGAGAGGGAGTATGTCTGATGATAAGCAAGAAGTGGAAGGAGAATATAAGAGAGTATGGAACAGTGGGTGCAAGGATTGTATGGGTGAGGATGAAAGTAGGTATACAAGCATGGGCGATTGTATGTGTGTATGCTCCAACAGAGGATCGAGTGGCAAGAGTGAAAGATGAGTTTTGGGCGAGAGTAGAAGCATGTATGGACAAGTTTGAGAGGAGTGAGAGAGTGCTGTTGATTGGAGACATGAATGGCAAAGTTGGGAATGTACGAGTGGATGGAGTGGTTGGTCAGTGGGGTGTGCCAGCTGAAGTAGATGGGAATGGTAGTGCTTTGGTGGACATCTGTGCTGGTAAGGGGTTGGCAATAGCCAACACCTACTTTCGTCATAAGATGATCCACTGGTATACATGGAGAGTAATGAGGAGGATGGATAGTGAACTTGTTGAACGAAAGGCATTGATAGACTACGTGTGTGTGGATGAGCGAATGAGAAGACAAGTGTTGGATGCAAGGGTGTGGAGAGGGTGGGGGAATGGAGTCTCGGACCATCACTTAGTGATGGCCAAAGTAGAGCTGCAAAGAAAGTGGTTGAGGAGGCGAAGGGGAAGACAGGAGGAAGCAGCTCCTGTGAGAAGAGTGGAGAAATTGCAAGATAGTGAGAAAAGGACAGAGTATAAGAGCATAGTGGAAGAAAGATTGGGAAGGTATGAGCTAGAGCAGGTGGAAGGGGTGGAAGACGTATGTAAGATATTCACGGAAGAGATAAGCGCAGCGTGTGAGGCGGTTTGTGGAGTGAGGAGGAGATGCAAGGGTGTGCAAGGGACAGCATGGTGGAATGATGAGGTGAAACGAGCTGTGGAAGAAAAGAAGAAGGCATATGGTGAATGGTTGGTGAGTAGAGGTAGGGGAGAAGATGAAAGAGAGAAGAGAGAGGTATATGTGAGCAGGAGAAGGGAGGTTAAGAGACTGGTGAAGGAGAGTAAGAAGAAAGTGGATGAAGAGTTTGGGAGGAATCTGAGTGTGAAATGGAGGGAGAGTAAGAAATTGTTTTGGAAAGAAGTAAAGAAAGTAAGGCAGTGTGAAAGGGGAAATAGTAGGGGAGTGAAAGATAGGAATAATAGATTGTTGGTGGAGAAGAGAGAGAAATTGAGGAGATGGAAGGAGCACTTTGAGGATTTGTTGAATGTGGAGAGTGAGAGCAGTGTGAGTATAAGTGGTTGGGGAATGGCTGGGAGAAGAAGAGATGAGAGGAGGGAGGAAGAGATCAGTAGGTCGGAAGTAGTGGAAGCGATGAAGAAGATTAAGCTGGGAAAGGCCCCAGGAATTGATGGAGTGTGTGGTGAAATGCTTAGGTATGGGGGTGAGATTGTTGTGGAGTGGATATGGAAGTTGTGTAGATTGGCTTGGGAAGAGGGAAGGGTTCCAGAGGACTGGAAATCAGGTATAATTGTTCCTCTGTACAAAGGAAAAGGGGAGAGAGAAGTATGTGGTAACCATAGGGGTATTTGCCTTCTTAGTGTGACTGGTAAAATATATGGTAGAATACTCATTGATAGGGTTAGGCATATAACAGAGGACCTAGTTGGAGAAGAACAAGGGGGATTTAGGAAGGGAAAAGGGTGTGTAGATCAGATATTTGTTCAAAGATGTTTAGTGGAGAAGTATCTAGAGAAGGGAAGGAAAGTGTATGCTGCCTTCATGGACTTGGAGAAAGCTTATGACAGAATAGATAGGCAAGGTATGTGGAAGGTATTAAGAATATATGGAGTGGATGGGAAATTGTTGAGTGCTGTGAAGAGTATGTACGAGGGAGCTAGGGCTACGGTGCGAGTGGATGGTGAGCTGAGTGAGTTCTTTGATGTCAATGTGGGACTGAAACAGGGGTGTGTAATGTCTCCATGGCTGTTTAATATATATATGGATGGGGTTGTAAAGGAGGTACAAGGTAGGGCAGTGGATGTGGGGGTGGCCCTAATGAATGAGGGTGAGATTTGGAAGCTTCCTGTGTTGCTGTTTGCTGATGATACAGTATTGTTGAGTGAAGATGAATGGGAGTTGCAAGGTTTGGTGAATGAATTTGGGACAGTGTGTAGGAGGAGGAAGCTGAAAGTTAATGTAAACAAAAGTAAAGTTATGGTGTTTGAGAGGAATGAAGTCACAGAGTGTGCAGTGAGGTTGGATGGTGAGGATATGGAGAATGTGAGTGCATTCAAGTACTTGGGTAGTGTGATGAGTAAGGATGGAACTTTGGGGGATGAAGTACGTGAAAGGGTACAGCAGGGAAGAAAGGTTGTTGGTACACTGAAAGCAGTGATGAGAAATAGGGAGGTGAGTATGGAAGTTAAGAAGTCACTGCATGATGGTATTGTGATCCCTACCCTGACGTATGGAAGCGAGGCGTGGACATTGCAAGAGGGGAACAAGTCAAGAGTGAGAGCAGTGGAAATGAGTTACTTGAGAGGAGCATGTGGAGTGACGTGGAGGGACAGGTTGACGAATGAAGAAGTGAAGGAACGTTGTGGGGTAGATGTGGATGTGGTTGAAAAGATTAGGAGAAATACACTGAGGTGGTTTGGACATGTGGAGAGAATGGAGAATGAAAGACTGACTAAGAGGGTGTATGTAGGTGAGGTGGAGGGAGGGAGAGGGAGGGGTAGACCGAGGATGAGGTGGAGGGATGGAGTTGAGAGGTATATGAGGGAGGGGGAGGTGAGTTGGGGGGAGGGGAGTCAAATGGTGGGTGACAGAATGACTTGGAGGCGTTTTGTCTGCGGCCACCCTTTGCGGGATTAGGGCGTCGGGCTATAGATAGATAGATAGATAGTTTTATTCAGGTTAGAGTTCTGCCTGATATAGAATTTATTGTCTGCTTTTGCAAATTTGAGTAATTCAGCATTATAATAACCTATAACTATCAATTTTTCTGTGTAACTCTCATGTAGGTTAACAATGCAATTATCCTGTTTTTTCCCCCCTCAGTAGTCCAGCATGATATCTCTCTGTAACTAAGAATATTAACAATATGTTTCAGCTCTGTTCATCAGGTATTTTCTTTGTTTATTATTATTATTATTATTATTACTATTATTATTATTATTATTATTTTTATTTTTATTTTAATTATTATTTTTTTTTTTTTATTGCAGATGAACATTAGCAATTGCCTGAAAGCTGTGGGTCCTCCTTCCTGTTTCCAGTTTACAAGCTGAGGCCTTATAAATACATACTAATCATCTTCAGTGTTTTTGGCCTGAAATCAATTTGCACAGACGGCAGATATCTTGACTACAGATTTGAAATTATAGCTGGGTTACACAACACTTCTAGTCAGGCTGGAAAACAAGGCAGCTGTTGTTCACGGCCCAAATATGGTAAGATCAATGACTAGAGTGAAGTTGCATTGTTACATTTTATATACAGTATATATGTTTACAGTACAGTGAATTCTCATATTTGACGAGTTTTTATTTGGCAAATTCAGTTTTGGCTATGGGATGGGATTGTACCAACACTCTAATTTGGCAACGGAAATCTCACATTTGGTGAGTTGTTTATAATAAAAATATAATAAAAATATATTTTATGCCAATTAATTTCAGCAGTTTTTTTAATCTGAATTAATTTCAACAAAATTTAGTTTGCATTGTGAAATTCAAGTCTTGTCTTCTCAGACCTCATGAAGTAGCCAGATGGTGCTACAAGTCGCGAATTGGGCTACTTTTGGAAGCCCTGTGCTACTAAATTTTGAATTTCGGTATACGTATACAGTAATCCCTGTACTTTCCAGACGCCCACTTTCCGGACGCACCACTTACTGGACATTGTGGGCCTGGACCTTCGGAACCCAAAAATGGCCAAAAAAAAGAAAAAAATCCCCTCCAAATCCGAATTTTTTTCCCACCCGTAATTTGAAATTGCCGCACAGCGCCAAACAGCTGTTACACCATGGACCCTTCACCCCTTCCTTCCTCACCCCTTCCTTCCTCCCCCCTTCCCCCTCCCCTGTCAGGGTTGCCATTTGGTATTTTTCATTACCAAATGTGGGACAATTTGGTAATGAAAAATTCGTTTGGTAATGAATCAGAATAATGCAATACCAAACGGATTTTTCACATTTGTGAGGATACACAGGATGAAGATGGTGGATTGTTTGCTGTCTCTGATTAATGTGCTAGCCTATATAGCGTGAAAATTATCAACATGCTGTTAATTATAAGGAGTGATTACATGAATTTCCACATGTATATATAATTAGTGAAGAATAAATGCTAGCTTTAAGAATTTGGTAATGAAATTTGAGGAGTTTGGTAATGTGGCTGTTGCGATCTGGCAACTCTATTAGCCCATCATCAACAGTCACAGCCTAACTCCGATCGAGAGCAGATGCTTATTGTAATGGAAGTCACTTGTGCTTGTTTTTTGTGAATAAACAGTGAATAAACTGCAATACCTCGCCACTAGACCACACAGGAATTTACGGTGTTGTGCAGTGTTAAGAAATTAGAAT